>NW_026732377.1:0-246109 GCF_028476545.2 Physella acuta | reverse complement strand
CATTATCTTTTCATTGTCGCCTGTAAACCTGTCGTCACGGACGGCTTGCTTTAACGGGGGGGGGGGGGGGGGGGAGTAGAAAGTGTGGGGGGGGGGGATAATCGTCCTTTCACGAGCTAGTGACAGTGTTTTAAAGCAACAAATTTTCAGTCGCAACGTTGGTAGTTGTCGAATTCACAAATTAATGAATTACTGAAAAAATAGAAAGTAAAACAACTAAATAGCGGGTCAGCTCGTTTATATTGATCTTATACTGCGTTAGCCGAGAATCTAATCCGGGCCGTCTGTTTTGAAGGCAACCATGCTGACCTTTTACACCACCGACATTCAATATGAGAGATAAATTTCTAATGCGTAAATTTGGGGGGACTACAGCCTTCTAAGTTTTTTGTTTGATCACCAAAATAAATTGCAATAATGGGATTTGGGAAAATTACATATTTAGCAACATAATCCTTTTATTAAAAAGAGAAAGTTTGTTTTAATTCTTATAAAAAAATTGACGATCGTTGATTTGAATCGAGGAGAGCTATTGAAAGCGTATCGCTTAATTTAAGCAATAATAATGTAAAAAGAAACAAGCTTTTTGTTTTCTTATATTATCATTTTGTTTATTAATTTTGGACATAAAATACTCTTAATACTAAATTAAACACAATTTTTTTTATTGATAAAAAAAAAAAAAATTAAACTTTATACAAGCAATGTATTTTCCGAAGTATTAATTAAATATTAACAAGAATAATTTTCATTTTCCCTTTAACAATGTTATAATATGGGAGATAATTAACTGCTTTTAGTTTGGAAATAATGAAATTATTGGTTGTGTTGTCAGGTAAATATCACCTACACTCCAAGACAATTTACCTCGCTCAGATTGTTACATCATAAGGGTTAGATGGGGGTGATGTCTTATGTTCTCGTTCCCAGATATTTTAAGAAATCATTTACGTCCGTATCAGAAATTATTATAATTTTAGTGTCTATATTTTTATTTTTATTTTGTAAAAAAAAACCGGCTTATATACGAGTATATGTTACGTAAGATTTTTAAATAGAATTTTTGATTTACCTATCAAAATATTGTTGATTTAAATTTTAATACTAAGGACAAAAATCTACATTAGTTTTTATATGAAGTGCCTTATTTTATTCAAGTCCCATGTTTTACTTTTTAAAATTATTGTTATGATAGGCCTATTACATTTTAAAAGCTTTAATGTGGTCAGTTCTATGCCCAGAAGCATTTAGTTTCCTTATCGTGAGTCCAGTACCCATTAGAGCTGGTTGGACTCAGGGGGCTTTCCAGTGACTTGTGCTACCAAGCAGGTCAATCTTCAAATAAATCACCGTCGATTCAACCACTGTCCGATCAGAATAAATTTAAGTTGGTAAGTGCATCTGCGTCGGTGGTGTAAAGGTCAGCATGGTTGCCTTCCAAGCAGTCGATGCCGGGTTCGATTACTGGCTGACGCAAGTCTCAGTTTAATTTTTATTTTAAATTTTAATGATCCTTATGATATACAATAACATCAATATGCCACTTATCACATAGACTGAAAGTCCGAAAGTCGCCCCCACACCGTCCATAAAATGACGTCATACCTAAGCTAACCACTGGTTCTATTTCTAGTTGTTCAAAGGCTGTAGTCCGTACGTACACTTCAGCTAGACTTCAAGGTGTGTGACATCAGTTGAAGGAAGAATACTCAATCACCGTCAACAAATGATCAGAAGGTTGTATTCCCAAATTTGTGCATTGTAAATTATCTTTTCCCATATTGAGTGTCGTGGTGTAAAGGGACAGCATGGGGTCTTCCAAACAGTCGAACCGGGATCGATTCCCGGCTGACAAACTGTTTTTTAATAAAAATGCTTGATTACCAAAATAAAGGCTTTAATGGGAAAAGGGAAAATACATATTTTAGCGTCATAAGCTTTTATTTAAAGGGAGAAAGTTGGTTTTAATTTCTTATTCTCATTGCACGTACAAAGTTTCTTATAATAAAGGAGTTAATTTTTTTTTTCCTTATATTTGTTGATAACGCGATTATTCTGTTGTGGCTGTTGACTTCTAGTTTACATTTTTTTTTTTTTTTGAAGTTATTTTTAAAGTTAGTAGGAATAATGAATAATTTGGTCATATCAACGGAATTCTTGTAGTTTACAAAAAAAAAAAAATTATCAGCTCTCGATATGTCACTCCGACCAAACATCTATGACAGCGTATCGTGTTAATATATAAGTATAAAAAGGCACTAAAACAACGCGTTTTTTGTTTTCGTATGTAGTCACCTTGTTTATTGTTTTTAAAAATAAAATGCTTCAGATACTTAATTAAACAACCAAACATTGTTTTTGTTAATACAGTAAAAATTTATAAACATTATAAAAGCATTCTACTTACCGAAGTACTAAATTAAAATATTATTAACGAGAAAAGATTTCTAGTTTCCCTTAAACAAAGTTATTTTTCAATATGGGAGATAATTGACTGCACTTAAGCGAATCATTGAAATTAATTCGTTGGTGTTGTAAGGGAAAATATCCCCTATACTAAAGACAATTTACCAAGCTCATATTGTTACATCATAAGGGTTAGATGGGGGAGAAATTATTTACGTCCCTATCAGAAATTATTATAATTTTATTGTCTTTATGGTTTATATTCATTTTGTAACAAAGGCGGCTTATTTACGATTTTGTGTTCTTCAAATTATTCACTATCCGATTTAAATTTGAACGGAATTGAGCGTAGCTAATTTACCGCCGTCGGTGGTTTAAATGTCAGCATGGTTGCTCCTTCAAGCAGTCGATCCGGGGTTTCAATTCCCGACTGACGCATTGCGCATTTTTACTTTTTTTACTTTTTCAAATTCGTGAATAGTAAATTTTTATTTTAAATTTTAATGATCCCAGGAAATATAATAAAATCAACATGCCAGTTACCACATACACTGGAAGTCCAAAAGTTACCCCCCCCCCCCACTCATACATTCCCAAAAATGACGTCATTCCTATGCTAACCACTCATTGCCCCACACCCCCCTCCCCAACTATATTTCTCAAATCGCAGCTTTTCTTTTTTTATATATCGATTACTTTCTGAAAAATTTGCTGAGCTGTTTCAACACTAAGCACATCAATAGGTTACACGATTCTATTGGGGGTTATCCATAAATGACGTCACGCTTTTTTTGGTCGATTTTTACCTTCCCCCCCCCCCCCCCCCTTATCTCCGTCACACATTGTCACAAAAAGCCAGACCCACCCCCCCCCCTAAATGACGTCACACCTCAGCCTTCAACCTCCGTCTAAATTGCAGTTGAGTTTTTTTTTTTTTTTAAATCGATATTTTCCAAAAATCTTGTCTGAACTCTGTCAAAATATAGTATTTTATCGATTCATATTACAATTTATTAAAGCTCTTTTCTAAAACGCGAAATAACGTCTAAAATACGTTTTCTAACATTGCTTTTTTATAATGAAAATGTGTGACGCCGCACCATCTGTACCCCCCCCCCCCCCCACATCACAGACCGTCACAAAATTACGGAGACCCTCCCTCCCCCCCTACGAGTGTGGTGTCATTTATGGACGACCCCCATTAAATTTTACCAAAAATAGTTTTCAAAAAGTGAAATTAATGTATTGATTAAGTTTGAAACATTACATTCTACAACGCAAAAGTAGTCCGTGAATCCCCTCCCACCTCTACCCCCTGAACATCGAACGACCACCACCCCATCCCTCATTATTATTGTTTATACGTCTGAAAGCAGTAGCGTAGCCAGGATCGTCTAATTGGGGGGGGGGGGGGGGTTCAAATTTTTACCCGGGGACAATCTTTCGATTTGCACCCCCCTCCCTCAATCTTTCGATTTACACCCCCCCCCTCATACTTTATATATATATACCGAGGAGTCTATGGGGGGTATTATGACCCCCCACCCAACCCCCCCCCCCCTGCCTACGCCACTGTCTGGTAGTATCAATGTTTTTTTTTTAAACTTGAAGTTTTCAATAAAAGTTTGTTAGCCCCCCCCCCCCCCCACCTCCCACGAAATGTGACGTGGTTTATTGATGACGTAAATTGTCAAATCGATTACTGTCACCGACTGATTATAATGCTGTAGATGTGTATCTACTGATTGGATTTTAAATAAATCTGAAACAGTAATTAAATCGGCGTCGGTGGTGTAAAGGTTAGCATGGTTGCCTTCAAAGCAGTCGATCGGGGTACGATTCCAGTCTTAGTTGGTTTATTTTTTATCCAATGATTTGTCAAATTTTAGACCAGTCTAATTTTATCAAATGTGTTAGACTGGAATCTTGAGAGGAAGAGGAAAGTAGACAGGTCATTGTTTTGGTGTCAATAGTAGACGTCTAGAAAATTGAAATTTCCAGTTGAAATTTTCTCTCCCCCCTTTTCCCAGGAGCGTGCCTATAAACAGGTCAAAATTCGCATCAATCACTGTCAAATTAATCGCTATACGATAAGAATTTGAATGAAATTGAGAGTGGATAAGTACCGGCGTCGGTGGTGTAAAGGTTAGCATGGTTGCCTTCCAAGCAGTCGATCCGGGTTCGATTCCCGGCTGACGCAATTTTCATTTTTATTTTACAAAAGTCGTTAATAGTAAATTAAAATTTTAATGATCCTAGGAAATATAATAACATCCACATGCCAGTTATCAGATAGACTGAAGGTCCCCAAGTTACCCCCCCCCCCCCCTCACACACACACACACACCTACCATAAAATGACCTCATACCTATGCTGAATACTCCTTGCCCAGCGCCCCCCCCTCCCCCCCTCCCACCATATTTATAAAATCGCACCTTTTCTTTTTTTAATATACCGATTTCTTTCTTAAATATTGCCCGAGCCGTTTCAAAACAAGCACATCAATTACACAATTCAATTACAGTTTACAAATATAGTCTTTCAAAAATTGAAATAAATGCTGTGATTAAGTTTGAAACATTACTTTCTACAACGTGGTCCTTACTCCCTGAACCCGCCTCCCGCCTCTACCCCTGATCAGTGATCCACCCCCACCCAATCCCTCAGTATTATTGTTTTTACGTCTGGTAGTGTCTAAGGTTGGTTTTTTAGATCTTGAAATTTCCAATAAAAGTTTGTTCGACCAGATTTCCCACGACACGAAATGTGACGTAGTTTATTGACGACTTCACTGCTCAAATCAATCACTGTCAATGACTGATTATAATGCTGTAGATCTATATCTACTAATTGGATTTTAAATTAATCTGAAACAGTAATTACATCGGCGTCGGTGTTGTAAAGGTTAGCATGGTTGCCTTCCAAGCAGTCTATCCGGGTTCGATTCCCGGCTGACACATAGTGTTTTTTTTTTAAATTTATTTTCTACCACCCCATCCCCCACTAGTGTGATGTGGTTTTGGCTGACCCCAAACAAGCCAATAGAAATCATCGTTTTTACGTCTGGAAGTGTCAATGGATATTTTCAGTGGTGTATTGACGACGTCATTGTTCAAATCAATCACTTAGTTAACTAAGTGAAGTTCTATTTCTAGTAGTTCAATGGCTCTAGTCTGTAGTCGTACGTACACTTCAACTAGACTTCAAGGTGTGTGACGTCAATTGAAGGTAAGAAAACTCAATCACCGTCAACAAATGATCAGAAGGTTGTATTCCCAAATTTGTGCATTATAAATTATCTTTTCCCATATTGTCGTGGTGTAAAGGTCAGCATGGGGTCTTCCAAGCAGTCGATCCGGGTTCGATTCCCGGCTGACGCACGTTTTTAATAAAATGTTTGATTACCAAAAAAAAAGTGCAATAATGGGAAATGGGAAATTACATATCTTAGCGACATAAGCTTTTATTAAAAAGAGAAAGTTTGTTTTAATTTATTGTTGTGGCTGTTGACTGGTAATCTATTTTTTTACAAGTTTAATAGAATTCCTTCCACACAGTTCACTCCTGTAGAGCCAGGAGCTAGCTGTGTGGATAGGTTGCATGAACATGATAAAGTAGATACAATACATAGCATTGCATAAAGAGAAAAATGTACAATGTAATTTTCTTGATTTTCCTTCTTTCTTTTTTTTTTGTTCCATTTTTTCCATGTTTCTTTGATTTCTTGTTTCCGTTTTCTTGGTTCGATTTTTTCCGTGTTTCTTTTGATTTCTTGTTTTTATTTCCGGTTTTTTAGTTCCTTTGATATAACATAAAGTATAGGACAATACATGATCGCTTCTCGTAGTTCTTGGCCTTTGTTCTTGCGCGTATAACTATCTTGATTAGGTTGTGGTTGAATCTTGGTTGGTAGATGTAGTTCGAGAGTATCAATGAGGGATGTTCAGTTGATGAAGGGATGAGTTTGGTGTCGTGGCGTGATGGTAGAGTTGAATCGATGAGGTACGATGCATTGGTGGAAGGGCGAGTCTTGTGTATTGTCGTTGATAGTAGAGTTGTTCGATGGAGTGGAGCTTGGAGAGAGTAGTTGAGTTGGGGGTCCTTGTGTTGAGATATCGTTTAAAGTGGGTTGCTTTGAATTATTGTTTATTGTGGTTTGAAAAAGAGTGAAATTGTTTCGTAGTCGAGTAATTGAGGTGGGCGAGATGACGTTGAAGAATGAAGTTTTCCTAATATTGCTGAGTCGAGGATTGTAGATGTGAAGAATTTGGGCTTGGTCAAGTAGTTGAAATGGGCAAAGTGAAGCTGTTGACGAGTGTTTATTATAGGTAAGTTGAGTGGTTGACCTTTGAGAGGTGGTTAGTTGATTTGCTGGTATTTGATGGAACCTCCCACCTAAGATTTCTCCTAGGTGGGTGTCGTCAGAGTGATAGTGAGGTTGTTGATAGCGAGGTAGTTGTGTTTTGCGTAGTTGATCTTTGAGAGATGATGAGTTGATTTGCTGGCGATTGTGACGGAGCCTCCCACCTAACATTTCTCCTAGGTGGGTGTCGTCAGGCTGAGGAATAGAAATTGAAAAATTAGCCACTCGTACATTTGAAGCCACCCAATACAATTACTGGGTGACTCATCTCGAGGGCATGTGCACTTCGAGGGATGTGTGGGCGCAACCCCGCAGCGATCGTTGGCGAGATTTGCAATTGATTGCTCTTGCTTGAGTTGAGTAGTAGATTGACCTGACCCAGGGGTCGGCAACCTTTTGGGACGGAAGAGCCAAAAGTTACAATTTACCACATTTCAAAGTTTTTAAAGAGCCACGAACATTTTTATTTCAATATTATGACATTTGATTAGGTATATATATATATATATATATATATATATATATATATATATATATATATATATATATATATATATATATATATATATATATATATATATATATATATGCCTATACATTACATTTAAAATAAATAGCTTAAAATATGAAATAATATTTATTCATATAAAAAGATACACATGTTTCGCACAAAACATATTAAAGTAGTTTAACAAGCTCTGCTCGAAATTAGAAACTTTACATTGTTATTTCATCTATATCTTTGATTACCGAGTATTGCAGACTAATATTTTTATGAGCTTAAAAATAAATTAAAATAATTATTAATATGTGTGCATGGAGCTGAAGAGCCGCATCTTGACATCAAAGGAGCCGCATGTGGCTCGCGAGCCGTAGGTTGCCGACCCCTGACCTGACCGCCTCTCGACCCCGGCAGCCAGCCCTAAAAAAGGGCTGACCAACCAAATGGCTAAGAACCATGTAGATCCATAACATTGTACATTTAATAATTTTTTTTTTTTGCCGCTTGGCGTTTTAATATTGTTCCTCTCTTGCTGCTCTCCTTTGCTAAGGGGTGGCAGCAAGAGTAGGTTTGCATAAAATTACGTACATATAATACATGTTGTTTCTTATACAAAACGTCTATAAACTTTTACAATGTAGATTTTCATGCCTTTCGTATATCAGTTCAAGGTGTATCATGTTGTTGAGGTGACGGGTGGTGGCACTCCGTGTGTGCCTTCATAGGCTCCAAGGGGAGGCGCACATTGCAGTAATGACAGTAATAGATAGTCTCTTTTGGGTGTCTTTTCGTATAATGTTCAAGAATATTTGGGTAGCACGTTTTGCACTTGGGACACATTAAGAGCTCCCAATGTACCTGTCCCTCGTGCTCTTCCCTCATTTTCCAAATGGGGAACTTTTCGGTGCAGAATTTGCACTTTTTGTAGTCAAAAGATGGTTTATCTGTTTTTTGACTTTTTGTTGTTTGTTCTGTGTATGTAGGGCTGACTTCCTTTTTCCTTTTTGTGCTTGCGCTGTCGCTCATTTCTGCATTTTGATTGATGTTGGTAGAGTTTGGCGTCGCTGTGAAAGTAAAGGTGTTCTGGCTCAGCGCGAGTGGTGATGCAAATTTTGGTATAGATATTTTTGAAGCAGTTGATTTGATGGTTACAGAGGCCTCTATGCTTGTACTTGAGGTAGTTGGTTCATCTGCTGTGGTTGCTTGTTGGCTACTTGGTGATGGAGGTGGCTTGGCGATTGGTGTTGCTTGTTGGCTGCTTGGTGTTGTTGCTGACAGGTCGAGTGGCGTTGGTTTTTGTGCAGGGGGCTTTTTTTTGGGCGGTGTTTTTTGGGCTCGATGCTGCGACTTCGATTGAGGAGAGTTGCTGATAACTTGGTATGGGGGTTTGTAGAGCGGGTGGTACTGTAGATTGTGCTGGTATTTGACTGCTTGGCGTTGATTCTATGTTGAGAGTATAAGCTGAACTTTAGTAGAAGTAGTCGTGTGACCTATTACTATTTTGTGGGGTTTCTTTTGATTTATATGGATAATAATAAAATAAAACAACAGGTTTTAGTTTTTGTATGTGGTCATTTTGTTTATTAATTTTAAAAATAAAATACTTCAAATTATAACAAGCAACTAAACATTGTTTTTGTTAATAAACACAAATACTACTAAACTCTATATAAGCACTGTACTTCCCGAAGTATTAATTAAATTATTAACGAGAATACATTTCTAGCTTCCCTGTAACAATGTTATCGTTTAATATGGGAAATAATTAATCATTGAAAGTATTCGTTGTGTTGTCAGGAAAATATTATCTACACTTAATACAATTTTACCTTGCATAGATTGTTACATCATAAGGGTTAGATATGGGTGATATCTTATGGTCTGCTATTTTTTAGGCAATCATTGGAATTGTTCGTTGTGTTGTCAGGAAAATATCGACACACTCAAGACAATTTACCCATCTTAGATTGTTACATCATAAGGGATAGATAGGGAGATATCTTATGGTCTCGTTCGCAGAAATTTTGAGAAATCATTGACGTCCGTATAGGAAATTATTATAATTTAATTGTCTATATTTTTACTTTCATTTTGTAACAAAGACGGCTTATTTAAGAATATATATTATGTATAGTTTTTTAAATAGATTTTTAATAATCAGGTATTTGATGTTATAAGTCGCCTTACGAATGTATAAAGTAAGATGAGATTGTCTTTTTATTCATTCATATTGGGATCATTTGATATTTTAACAATGTTGACATTATACACGGAACATACAATTATGTTGTCTTGCAGTTTTCAATAAAGATATTCTTCAGGCTAAATTAATAATAGTACCAAATACGGGTTTAAACTTTATTTACATGTGTTTGACTCCGCAACCCGTACGAGTCTTAACTGTTTTATGTTTTATCAAATAATGTGTTAAAACTTAGACCAGTCTAATTTGATCAGAAGCGTTAAACTTGAATCCCTAGAGGAAGAGGAAAGTAGACAGGTCAAGGAAATCCTGGATAGGGACAATAGAAGAGGCAAGGGTTGCCGGGCTTATAAAGAGGGCTGCTCAATGCAGAGTACGGCGGAGACGTGTGACGTCAAATGAAAGTAATATTACTCAATCACAGTCATCAACTGATCCGAACGTTCTAGAATTTACCTTTAGCCTTTACATGAACGCGTCGTTGGTGTAAAGGTTGCCTTCCAAGCAGTCGATCCGGGTTCGATTCCCGGCTGACGCATGCTATTTTTAAAATTTTACTTTTTAAAAAAATCTATAATAGTTGATTTGAACTTTTAATGATCCTAAAATAATAAAGTAAAATCCGCATACCTCACTGTTGATAAGTAGACCGAATGACCCAAAAAGCCACTTCCAACAATTCACATAAAATTAAGTCACGCGTCAGCAAACAACTTCTCTCTTTCTCTTACTCAACCCCTCTCCCACAGACATACACACCCGGCTTTAAAAGTGCCAGTTTTGGTTTTCTTATTAATTATTTAATCGATTTATTTCTGAAATATTGACGGTCTCCATGAGGTGTAAAATGATTTTAGCCCTTTTTACAAGACGTCTTCTATACTTGAAGCTGCGTATACGACAGGGTTAGGAATGTTCAATTCATTTGAAAATACATCATTGATCTATGCAATTAAAAAATCTGCGTCAGCCGAGAATCGAACCCGCATCGACTGCTTGGAAGGCAATTATACTGACCTTTACACGTTCACATTTAAATGCTTGAAGATAAATTCTAAAACCATTCGGATCAGCTGATAACAATGAATGACTGATATTACTTTCATTTGACGTCACACGTCTCCATCGAACTCGCTTTTGGGCAGCCCTCTTTATAAGCCCGGCAACCCTTGCCTCTTCTATTGTCCTTCTCCAGGATTTCCTTGTCCTGCCTACCTACCTTTTCTCCCGGGGATCCCAGTCTTGGGCGAATATTGAAATTATACAGGTCTAAAGTTTGATATAACATAAAGCAACGAGCTGAGACTGGCAATTGTTGTGCAGCCAATGACACCCAAATGAAGTCTAAACCACAAGCAGTATGAGATTATTCGTAGTTTAGCTTGTTCGTGTTTGGAAAAAGCCATAATTGTATGTTCCGTGTATAATGTCAACATTGTTAAAATATCGAATAATCTTAATTAGATACAAAGATAACCCCACGTTACACCATACATTCGTAAGTTGACTAATATGACATATAACATATAACTAATAAATTGTAGCATATTTTCGAAAAAATTCACATTTCTAATAAATTTATCCAGAAAAAAACTCGTTTTAATGAAATTAAAAAAACAAAAAACAACTATAATAATAAAAAGCTTTTTGAATGCAATGAAAAAATAAATAAACTGATTTTCTTTAAATTTATAATAATTCACAACCATTTCAGTAAACCAAAAGTTTGGGTCTTTAGTCTTTGTAATAAATCCTTTACAAACATTTTGTCGCTGAGGATAATGTAGCAAAAATATTTTGTTTTAACTATACAGTCAACATATCCATGTGTGTGTATGTCTGTGGGAGGGGGGGGGTTGAGTAAGAGAAAGAACGAAGTTGTTATGTGACATGTGACTTAATTTTATCTGAATTGTAAGGAGGGGTTGTTGAGTCATTCGGTCTACGTATCAACAGTGAGGTATGTTGATGTTTGTTTATTATTTTAGGATCATTAAAAGTTCAAATTAACTATTATAGATTTTTTTTAAAAAGTGAAATATATAAAATAGCATGCGTCAGCCGGGAATCGAACCCGGATCGACTGCTTGGAAGGCAACCATGCTGACCTTTACACCACCGACGCCGATACATGGTCACTCTCAATTTGATTTAAATTTTGATTTGCTAATGATAAATTTGACAGTGATTGATTTGAATATTGACCTGTTTGTAGTCCTCAATCGACCACGTCACACTCCGGGGGTGGGGGGGGGGGGGGGGGGGGGAGAAACTTCAACTGGAGATTTCATTTTTGTATAAGTCAACTATTGACACTATCAGATGTCAAACGATGAATTTCACCTGTCTTGAGTCATGCAGAAGTCTTCCGTGGTTCTGCAACAATGGTATGTTGACTGTATAGTTAAAATAAAACGACTAATAAGGGCAGATAATCTAGTTTTTAAAAGATTTTAAACTAAGGGGAGGTAAAAAAACAAGTTCTGCATTATCTTTTCATTGTCGCCTGTAAACTGTCGTCACGGACGGCTGCTTTAACGAGGGGGGGGGAGTAGAAAGTGTGGGGGAGGATAATGGTCCTTCACGAGCTTGTGACAGTGTTTTAAAGCAAAATATTTTCAGTAGCAACGTTGGTAGTGTCGAATTCACAAATTATGAATTACTGAAAAATAGAAAGTAAAAAAACTAAATAGCGGGTCAGCTCGTTTTTATTGTTGTGATAGCAGGGAATATAATCCGGGCCGTCTGTTTTGAAGGCAACCATGCTGACCTTTACACCACCGACATTCAATATGAGAGATAACTTATGATGTGTAAATTTGGGACTACAGCCTTCTAATTTTTTGTTTGATCACCAAAATAAATGCAATAATGGGATTTGGGAAATTACATATTTTAGCAACATAATCTTTTATTAAAAAGAGAAAGTTTGTTTTAATTCTTATAAAAAAATTGATGATCATTAATTGAAGACTTCTAACGCCAATGTGAGCGTATCGTTTAATTTTAAACAATAATAATGTAAAAAAAAAAACAAGCTTTTTGTTTTCTTATATTGTCAATGGGTTTATTAATTTTGGACATAAAATACTCTTAATACTAAATTAAACAACAAAAATTTTTTTATTGATAAAAAAAAAATACTTAAACTTTATACAAGCATTGTATTTTCCGAAGTATTAATTAAATACTACCAAGAATAATTTTCATTTTCCCTTTAACAATGTTATAATATGGGAGATTATTGACTGCACTTAGTTAGCCAATCATTGAAATTATTTGTTGTGTTGTCAGGAAAATATCCCCTTTACTAAAGACAATTTACCGAGCTCAAATTGTTACATCATAAGGGTTAGATGGGGGTGATGTCTTATATCTCGTTCTCAGATATTTTAAGAAATCATTTACGTCTGTATCAGAAATTATTATAATTTTATTGTCTATATTTTTATTTTTATTTTGTAAAAAAAACCCGGCTTATATATGAGTATATGTTACGTAAGATTTTTAAATAGAATTTTTCGATTTACCTATCAAAATATTGTTGATTTAAATTTTAATACTAAGGACAAAAATCTACATTAGTTTTTAAATTCAGTGCCTTATTTTATTCAAGTCCCATGTTTTACTTTTTTAAATGATTTTTATGATAGGCCTATTACATTTTAAAAGCTTTAATGTGGTCAGTACTATGCCCAGCCGCCTTTTGCTTCCATATCGTGAGTCAGGTACCCATTAGAGCTGGTTGGACTCAGGGGCTTTCCACTGACTTGTGACACCAAACAGTCAATCTTCAAATCAATCACCGTCGATTCAACCAGTCCGATCGGAATTTCAAATAAATCTAAGTTGGTAAGTGTATCGGCGTCGGTGGTGTAAAGGTCAGCATGATTGCCTTCCAAGCAGTCGATCCGGGTTCGATTACCGGCTGACGCAAGTCTCAGTTTAATTTTTATTTTAAATTTTAATGATCCTAAGATATACAATAACATCAATGTGCCAGTTGTAACATAGACTGAAAGTCCGAAAGTCGCCCCACACCTTCCATAAAATGACGTCATACCTAAGCTAACCACTGTTCTATTTCTAGTTGTTCAATGGCTGTAGTCGTACGTACACTTCAGCTAGACTTCAAGATGTGTGACGTCAATTGAAGGTAAGAATACTCAATCACCGTCAGCAAATGATCAGAAGGCTGTATTCTCAAATTTGCGCATTAGAAATTATCTTTTCCCATATTAAGTGTCGTGGTGTAAAGGTCAGCATGAGGTCTTTCAATCAGTCGACCCGGGTTCGATTTACGGCTGACGAACTCTTTTTAATAAAATGTTTGATTACCAATATAAATGCTATAATGGGAAATGGGAAATTACATATTTTAGCTTCAAAATCTTTTATTAAAAGGAGAACGTTTGTGTTAATATTTCTTACTCTCATTGCATGCACAAAGTTTGTTATAATAAAGGAGTTTATATTTGTTATTTTATTAGTTAAAGAAACAAAATAAAACCCGTTTTTTTTTTTGTTGTGGCTGTTGACTAGTTTTTTTTTTTTTTTTTTTTTTTTTTTTTTCCGATACTTTATTTATACATAAACATTTACAAAACGTCTAAAATACCTATTTACCCTGGTTTCTCTTTCAAAAACCGACGAGTGACTTCGAGGAGCGAGTCCTCACATGGTGTACCTTTGTATGCTCCTTCATGCCCTCTAATGGGAGGGATACGGTACAATCTCGGCAGTCATACAGTGTTACTTCTTGATGATTTTCTGCAAAGTGCGCGTATATGTCTGTGTGGTACCCTTTGTCTACACAAAGATCACACCGTAAGAATCTATAGTGCATTCTATGTTCGTGCTTTTCCGTTTCCTCAGCTGTTCTATTTTGTTCTGGGCAGAACCTACAGCGTTTGTTGTCATGAGTAAATTTTTTACTTTTTATTATTTTTTTCTCCTCTGTGGGGCTATCTTCCTTCTTCCTTTTGAAGCTTGCAAGAGTGGTGTCCATTTCTGAGAAAAAGAACGGAGCGTTCAATGTTAGAGCTCTTGACGTAGCTGGTTTGTCTGACTTCGACCTTGCTGCAGTTGCTTGTTTGCTTGGTGTTGATGGTGTACTTGCCGGCCTGGATGGGTTGATCGGTTTTTTGATCGTTGCTTGTTGTTTGCTTGGTGATGGTGTTGTCTGGGCGGGTAGTGCTTCTAGCTGGCTGCTTGTTGTTGGAGGTGGCTTGGCGATTGGAGTTATTTGCTGGCTGCTTGGTGTTGTTGCTGGTTGGGCGGGTGGCGCTGGTTGTTGTGCTGGGGGCTGTTTTTTGGGCGGTGTTTTCGGGTTCGGTGCTGCGTCTTCGGTTGAGGAGTGTTGCTGATTACTTGGCATGGGGCCTTGTAGAGCGGATGGAGCTGTAGATTGTGCTGGTATTTGATCATTGGGCGTTGATTCTAGGTTGAGAGTTTGACAGCGGTTGGTCCAGTGTGAAGTTGACGAGCAGGTTTGGCAGGCTTGTTTTCTGTCGTTGATGGCTATTAGGATGTTGTGTGACTTGTTTCTGTAGTTTAATTGGATGTAGTGGGGGATGTTTGCTGGATTGTCAGTGTGTATGGAGAAGCTACGGTTGGTGGTGAGAGGGATTGTGTATATGGAAGGTTCTTTGTTACTGTAGGGTTGTAGTGCTTTAATGAGTGTGCGATCGCTTAGTGTAGGTGGGACCCACCTAAGGGTTCCGTTGACTCTGTTCTTTTCGTGTAAAGTGAAGAATAGTGTGTAGGGACCGTGTGTTTTGTGTGTGTTGTGTAGGGTGGTGACGTCGAAGGCATTTGATGTGAAGAACCACGTGTCTGCACGACCATAATTGAGGAGGAAGATCTGTTGGTTGCTTATTAGTTGTCGAAGGATGTGACCTCTTAGATTGGGTTGACCTCCTGAGTTGATTGTAACTTGAATGGTGGGTGAGTCAGCCGGGAAGAGTTCTGGACAGTCCTCATCAGGTAGATCGAGTATGGCGGTGGTGGCTGAAAGGGGTTGGGCCCTGGATTTCATTAAACCCCCCGGACCGTAGTCCGGGAGGCTCCTCCCCAAGCCTCTCGGCCCAGGGGGAACATCCGAGGGCGCAACCCCTCTGTGAACGTTGACTATATTTGCATATGTCGTTGAGCTAGGCTGTGACATTGTAGGGAGCGTAGAATAGTTTTCAACTAGCAATAACCACGCCTCGGTAAAACCTCATTGGCTATGCTATTCGATCTATCAAATAGTTAAATTAATTTCGTAACATAACGTTGCAGCGATTTCAGTGAAAATAACGTCAGATGCAGGTGTTGTGGCTGTTGACTAGTTACTGACTAGTAATTAAAAAAAATAGTTAATTGTCTGCTAGGAGTGTATTTTGAAACACCCACAAAGGCGTATCGTATTAATTTATAAGGATAAAAATGCAATAAAACAACGGCTTTTTGTTTTTGTATTTAGTCACCTTGTTTATTGATTAAAAAACTAAAATACTCCAAATGCTAAATTAAACAACAAAAATGTTTTTGTTAACAAATAACAAATCTCACAAACATGATATAATTATTGCACTTCCCGAAGTATTAATTAATATTAACAAGAATATATTTCTAGTTTCCCTTTAACAAATTTAAACTTAAATATGGGAGATAATTAACTGCACTTAGGCAATCATTGAAATTATACGTTGTATTGTTAGGAAAAAATCCCCTAAACTAAAGACAATTTACCTAGCTCAGATTGTTACATCATAATGGTTAGATGGGGGAGAAATCATTTACGTCCCTATTATAATTTTTTTGTCTATATGTTTATATTCATTTTGCAACTAAGACGGCTTATTTACGATTATATGTTACGTATGGTTTTAATAGATTTTTAATTATCAGGTATTTAATGTTATAAATCATACTAGTCGACTTACGAATGTATAGAGTAAGATGAAGTTATCTTTTTTTATTCATATTGGAATTATTAGATATTTTAACAATGTTGACATTATACATGGAACATACAATTATGTTGTCTTGCAGTTTTTAATAAAGATATTCTTCAGGCTAAAGTAATAATAGTACCTAATAATACTAAGAATACTCAATCACCGTCAGCAAATGATCAGAAGGCTGTATTCTCAAATTTGCGCATTAGAAATTATCTTTTCCCATATTAAGTGTCGTGGTGTAAAGGTCAGCATGAGGTCTTTCAATCAGTCGACCCGGGTTCGATTTACGGCTGACGAACTCTTTTTAATAAAATGTTTGATTACCAATATAAATGCTATAATGGGAAATTACATATTTTAGCTTCAAAATCTTTTATTAAAAGGAGAACGTTTGTGTTAATATTTCTTACTCTCATTGCATGCACAAAGTTTGTTATTAATATACGAGTTATGTTGATAAAAAAACGTGCGATTGTTTTGTTGTGGCTGTTGACTTGTATTCTATTTTTTTTTTTTTTTAGCAGTAACCTTTACTTTATTAAAATGCCTTTTTATGACAAATAAAGAAGAGTAGGATCTTTTAAATGCACCAAGTTCAACTTAAAGCAGGTTGATCTTGAAGTATACTTTTGTGTGTTATAACTCCCTTTTGTATTAGATCAGGTATCTCCACAGCCAGCCATGGTCCAAGCCCAAGGGCCATAGCATGTGCAATACCAAATCTAGGAACATTACGTGCCCATAAGGGTTTAAAATGATCTGTTAGACAGATTTTGCCTCCCCTGTACATTTTTGCAGTTTTTCCATCTAGCTCTGGAATAGCTATTTCGGGAGAAGTTGTAGGGTATGTCACTGGAATATCAAATTCAATGTCGAATTCATATTTGAGTAACTCATGAATGTACCAGCATTTGCCAAACCACCTAGTTCCTTCTTTATTGGACTCCAGCCTAAGCCAGTCATTATCACTTTCTTTGTTGTTTTGTACATACTGTATTAATGCTTGGTATTCTTCCTTGAGTCTTGGTATCCACAAATCACCATCTCGTGGTCCGGCTTTGGTTTTTAACAGAGGAATTTTGGCTAAAGTTGATTTTGTTGCTTCGTCTACCATGGTGTATTGACTGAAATTCCTTTTTTTTTTTTTTTAAAAAAAAAAAAAAATAGACTGAAATTCCATGACTTGTATTTTAAAAAAGTATTATTCGCTGCTTCTTGATCACAAGCTGTATAATAACTATAAAGGCGTATCGTGTTATTTTTAAGGATGAAAGTGCAATAAAACAAGGGTTTTTTTGTTTTCATATGTAGTCACGTTCTTTATTGATTTTAAAAACAAAATACTCTAATTACTAAATCAAACAACCAAACATTGCTTTTGTTAATACAGTAAACACGTATAAACATTATATAAGCATTGTAATTCCCGATATAATAATTAATATATTTACGAGAATATATTTCTATTTTCCCTTTAACACGTTTACATTTTAATATGGGAGATAACTGATTGCACTTAGGCAATCATTGAAATTATTGGCTGTGTTGTCAGGAAAATATCCCCTATACTAAAGACAATTTACCGAGCTCAAATTGTTACATCATAAGGGTTAGATGGGGGAGAAATTATTTACGTCCCTATCAGAATTTATTATAATTTTATTGTCTGTATGTTTATATTCATTTTGTAACAAAGACGGCTTATTTACGATTAATGAGTTTCGAGCCGACCTACGGCGTATCATTTGCCGCTATTTAGTTGTTTTATTTTCTACTTTACAGTAATTCATAATTTTTTAATTTGACAGCAGCAATGCTGCCACTGAAAATATTTGCTTTAAAACACGATCAGTAGGTTAATAAGGACGATAACCCCCCGCCACCCTCCTTTCCCCCAACCCCTACCCTACCCCCCCCCCCCCCGGGAAATCAGCCTCTACTTAGTTACCTCCCCTAAGTTTAAAATCGTTTCAAACTAAATTATAAGCCCCTAATAGCCGTTAATAAACCCGGCTCTACGATTGTCTACCAATTATCTCTGACAGTGGCGTAGCGAGGTCGGGTGTTACCCGGTGCGGCACTTAATGGTGTCACCACCACAGAGGCGTAGCGACCCTTCCCGGGGACAAACTTTCAAATTTTCGATTTGCACCCCCCCCCCCCTCAAACTTTCGATTTGCACCCCCCCCCCTCAAACGTTCGATAATGGTGTCACCCGGTGCGCTCCGCACCCCCCTCGCTACGCCTCTGATCTCTGATCAATGGCAACACTTTGTCACTATATCCCACCCCACTTCCTCCTCTTCCCCCCACCCCCTCCACCCCATTGTGATGTGGTTTATGGATGACCTTATACAAGGCAATATTCAGATTACACAAATTCATTGTTTTTGTGGCAATAGTTGACTTCTAGAAAGTTGAAATTCCCAGTTGAAGTTTCTCCCCCACCCCCCCCCCCCCCCCCCTCACAGGAGTGTGACTACAAATAGGTCAATATTCGAAGCAAACAGTGTCAAAATAATCACAATCCGATTTGAATTTTAATCAAATTGAGCTAAGTTATGTAACGGCGTCGGTGGTGTAAAGTTCAGCATGGTTGCCTTCCAGGCAGTCGATCCGGGTTCGATTCCCGGCTGACGTACTTTTTATTTATTTTTACACCTGTTACCAACTAAGTCTTTTATTGTAAATTTTAAATTACCTAAAAAAAAATTCATAAAAAACGTTTTAATAACAAGCTTTTATGTAATGATGCACTAAAAAGTAGAAAATAAATTATAGACTACTACTTAAATAACTATAAAGAAAAGCGTGGGTCACTTTAGTATCTATTGGATACCTTTACTAATGTTAAGGAAGACACCCACGCTTTTCTTTATAGTTATTTAAGTAGTAGTCTATAATTCATTTTCTACTTTTTAGTGCATCATTACATAAAAGCTTGTTATTAAAACGTTTTTTATGAATTTTTTTTCAGTACTTTACATGTTTTATCTACAATAGAGTTACATGACTAAAAACCATTGCGCGCCTACTGAATATCACGTTCAGTAGGCGCGCAATGGTTTTTGAACGCAGCCATTACGTGGTCGTGATGGCGCAGCTATTGATGACGCGTGTGGTGTGGTTGGCTAGACATGCCTACTGATTCGGTCCAAATTTTAATTAATTCATAAAAAATCAATTAGGCATCCAATTAAGTCAAATTTAGTTTCAGATTGCATTGTCTTCATGTCTTGACCCACGTGCCAACTGTGAATCGTATCGGTCAAGTAGAACTGTCCGAATTTTCACTCCTGCGTTTCCGTCTAGACTGACGACTGACGACTGACGACTGGCGACAGAGGAAGTGAGTTAAATAAAAGCTTGTAAAAACAACAACAAGCAAGAACCTTCACTCTATTATCATAAAGGCCTATAGTCCCAAAACTCCTTCCCCCAACTTCCCACCCCCTATCTTGCCCATCCCATAATGTGACGTCATGCTGATGCTAACAACTCCACCCCTGCAGAATTTATTTTCTTAATAAATTGATTTCATTCTGAAATATTGACTGAGCTCCGACAACATTGAGTATATTATGATGCAGAATTTCTTTATTACAAAAATAGTTTTTAATAAATCGACCAACATATTGAGAATCAGATTCATACATTACTTTATGATTTGAGAAATTTTCCGCCAGCCCCTCCGCCCGCCATGAAATGTGACGTGGTTTATTGACGACGTAAATGCTCAAATCAATCACTGCCAACGACTGATTATAATGCTGTATGTCTATAGCTACTGATTAATTTTCCTATAAGTCAAAGGGAGGTCAGACTTTAATATCGGCGTCGGTGGTGTAAAGGTTAGCATGGTTGCCTTCCAAGCAGCGTGTGACGTCAATTGAAGGTAAGAATACTCAATCACCGTCAGCAAATGATCAGAAGGCTGTATTCCCAAATTTGCGCATTAGAAATTATCTTTTCCCATAGTGTCGTTGTGTTAAGGTCAGCATGGGGTCTTCCAAGCAGTCGATCCGGGTTCGATTTCTCGGCTGACGAACTGTTTTTTAATAAAATGTTTGATTACCAAAAAAAAATATGCTATATTGGGAAATGGGAAATTACATATCTTAGCGACATAAGCTTTAATTAAAAAGAGAAAGTTTGTTTAATTTCTTATTTTCATTGCATGCACAAGGTTTGTTATTAATTTACTAGTTATGTTAATAAGAAAAAGTGTAATTATTTTGTTGTGGCTGTTGACTTGTAGTCTTTTTATAGTAGGTTTACATGAACATATATGTACATACGAGCCGACCCGCGGCATAACATACGCCGCTATTTAGTTGTTTTGTTTTCTACTTTTCAGTAATTCATAATTTGTGAATTCGACAGTACCAACGCTGCCACTGTAAATATTTATTTAAAACACTATCAGTAGTCGTTAAGGACGATACTACTACGTTTAAAATCGTTTCAAACTAAATTATCTGCCCCTAATAGTCGTCACTAAACCCGGCTCTGCTTGTAAACATTTAGCGTGAACCACAGCTCACCAGACCATGTAGGGGTGGGGGTGGTAGGGAGCGCGCTTACAGCTTGTTTGTTTTCTAGCGTCTCCCACAAGAGAATTATATATATATATATATATATATATATATATATATATATATATATATATATATATATATATATATATATATATATATATAGATTATATACGAGTTATATTATGTGGCTAATACAAAACGTCTAAAGTGGTTAGTTAACAGTGTTTTATATTTTCCATGTTGCTTGTTCTCTTACTTCTTTTCCTTCTGAGATATTTCTTTATAAAAAAACGTCTAAGTTTAACCAGTAACTAGTGTTTCTTTGTTTTTTACTGTTGAGCGTTCGTGTGGTGGTTTTCTAAATGCAGCCGCATACCTGTCTAATGGGAGGGATGCGTTACAAATGTTGCAGTTGTACATTGTTTCGCTGGGGTCTTCTTCTTCGAAGTGTTTGAGTATATCCGTGTAGACTCTGTTCGAAGGACAAATTTCGGATTGTTTGTACTTTCTATGTATGCTGTTTTCGTGCACTCCCACTTCCAAGATTGTTTTAAATCGCAGGGTGCAAAATTTGCATTGTGTTTTGTCATACATTAGTTTTGCGGGTTTTAGACTTTTTTTTGTTTTGCCTCTGTGTGACTGTTTTTGACTTGTAGTCTAAAGAAATTATCAGCTTCAAATTTATTCATATTTTCAAATCACCTGGTTGGCGTATCGTGTTAATATATAAGGGTAAAAATGCAATAAAACAACGGGTTTTTGTTTCCATATGTAGTCACGTTGTTTATTAATTTTAAAAATAAAATACTCCAATTACTAAATCAAACAACCTAATCGCTTGTTGGTTAATACAGTAGACATTTATAAACATTATTTAAGCATCATACTTCCCGAAGTACTAATTACTATATTAACGAGAATATATTTCTAGTTTCCCTTTAACACGGTTGTATATCAATATGGGAGATAATTGATTACACTTAGTTATGCAATCATTGAAATGATTCGCTGTGTTGTCAGGAAAATATACTAAAGACAATTTACCTAGCTCAGATTGTTACATCATAAGGGTTAGACGGGGGAGAAATCATTTACATCCCTATCAGAAATTATTATAATTTTATTGCCTATATGTTTATATTCATTTTATAACAAAGACGGCTTATTTACGATTATATGTTATGTATGGTTTTTAATAGACTTTTAATTATCAGGTATTTAATGTTGTAAAACATATTAGTCGACTTACGAATGTATAGAGTAAGTTGTCTTTGTATTAATTCTTATTGTGATTATTCTATATTTTAACAATGTTGACATTATACACGGAACATACAATTCTGTTGTCTTGCATTTTTTAATAAAGATAGTCTTCAGGCTAAACTAATAATAGTAGCAAATACATGGTTTAACCTTGATTTACATGTCATTCACTCCACAACCCGTACCAGTCTTACTTTTTTATGTTTTATCCAATAATTTGTTAAATCGTAGACCAGTCTAATTTTATCAGAAGCGTTAGACTGGAGTCCCTAGAGGAAGAGGAAAGTAGACAGGCCAAGGAAATCCTGGGGAAGGACAATAGAAGAGGCAAGGGTTGCCGGGCTTATAAAGAGGGCTGCCCAAAAGCGAGTTCGGTGGAGACGTGTGACGTCAAACGAATGTAATATTACTCAATCACTGTCACCAACTGATCCGAATTTACCTTATGCCTTTTACATGAAAGCGTCTTTGCTGTAAAGGTTAAATTTTACAAAAACTTCTATTTAAACAGTTGAGTAGCAAATTTAAAAAAAATATATTTTTTTTAAATAAAAAGTCTGTGGTCTTCACTTCCTGCACCCCACACTAACATTTATCTCTGATCAATGGCAACACTTTGTCACCATAATCCACCCCACCTCCTCCTCCCCCCCCAGTGGCGTAGCGAGGTCGGGTGTCACCCGGTGCGGCACTTAATGGTGTCACCCCCCCCCCCCAGAGGCGTAGCGAGCCTTACCGGGCACCCCCCCCCCCTCCTCAAACTTTCGATTTGCACCACCCCCTCAAGTTTTTCTCTATATATTCTGCTATTTTTTGCCTTGGTGTTACCCCCCTAAATGGTGTCACCCGGTGCGGTCCGCACCGCCCCCCCCCCCCTCGCTACGCCCCTCCCCCCCCCTCAACCCATTGTGATATAGTTTATGGATGACCATACGCAGATTAATATTCAAATTCCTCACATTCGTTGTTTTAGTTTCAATAGTAGACTTCTAGATAATTGAAATTTCCAGTTGAATTTTCTCCCCCCCCCCTCCCAGGACTGTTACTACAAATAGGTCAATGTCCGAATCAATCAGTCAAATTAATCACTATCCGATTAGAATTTGAATGAAATTGAGCTCTGCTATGTATCGGCGTCGGTGGTGTAAAGGTCAGCATGGTTGCCTTCCAAGCAGTCGATCCGGGTTCGATTCCCGGCTGACGCACTATTTATTTATTTTTACACCTATTACCAATTAAGTCTTTTATGGTAAATTTTAAATGACCTAAAAAAACAAAACAAAAAAACAAGCAAGAACCTTCATTCTATTAACACAGAGGCCTATAGTCCCAAAACGCCTTCCCCCAACTTCCCACCCCCCTCTGCCCCATCCCATAAAGTTACGTCACGCTGATGCTTACAACTCCATCCCTGCAGAATTTATTTTCTTAATAAATTGATTTCTTTCTGAAATATTGACTGAGCTCCGACAACATTGAGTATATATTATGATGCAGAATTTCTATATTACAAAAAAACTTTTTAAAAAATCGACCAACATATTAAGAATCAGTTTCGTACATTACTTTATAAAATGAGAAATTTTCCGCCACCCCCCTTCCCCCTCGCCATGAAATGTGCCGTAGTTAACTGATGACGTCAGTGCCCAAATCAATCACTGTCAACGACTGATTATAATGTTGTACGTCTATAGCTACTGATTGGGTTTGCCATAAGTCAGAGGGAGTCCACAAATTGATAACGGCGTCGGTGGTGTAAAGGTTAGCATGGTTGCCTTCCAAGCAGTCGATCCGGGTTCGATTCCCGGCTGACGCATAGTATTTTTTAAAGTTATTTTCTACATCCCAATCCCCCACTAGTGTGATGTTGTCTTTGTGTGACCCCAAATAGGTCAATAGAAATCATCGTTTTTACGTCTGGAAGTGTTAATGGTTGTTTTTCAAGAATTTGATATTTTCAGTGAAGTTCTATTTCCAGTTGTTAAATGGCTCTAGTCCAGGGGTCGGCAACCTGCGGCTCGCGAGCCGCATGCGGCTCTTTTGATGTCAAGATGCGGCTCTTCAGCTCCATGCACAAATATAAATAATTCTTATTTTATTTTTAAAGCTCATAAAATTATTAGTCTGCAACACTCGGTAATGAACGATATAATAATACATATGAACAGTAAACACTCGTTATTCTATTAGAATATTTAGTGACACGATATTTCAATGTAGACCTACTTCCTTGTTTCCTAAAACTGAGATCGGTTTAATCATCGAATGTCGTATTGTAGGGTGCTCCTTAAAACTAAGGTAGGCGCTTAGTGCTCGCGGGATAGCCCTGGGCGCCAAATCGCACCCTGCAGTGACGCCGGAGGACGCGCCTAATTAAATTTTGTTAGCGACCATAACAACCTATTGCATCCATAGCCTATCACGCTGTTTAAAATGAACGTATTGTTGCCCATCTTGTCTATGGTGTACAGCCTTTAAAAAACACAATGTACGCGCTATATTGCTCGCAGGGTCGCCCAATGGAATAGGCGCCGGTGTTTGCGTCTGTTACAGTTTTGCCGCTGAATATAGTAGTACCCCTTACCCGCTATGCAGAACAGAGGCGTACAACCCTTCCCAGCGCCCGGGGACAAACGTTCGATTTGCACCCCCCCCCCCCTCAAACTTGCGATTTGCAACCCCTCAAACTTTCGATTTGCACCCCCCTCAAGCTTTCAATTTATTTTTCCAACCCCCCCCCACCCCCCGCTACGCCTCTGATGCAGAACGCACGACTAACAGATGCCAAGTACTAACATAGCCTCTCTGGAACTCTGGGCGCCAAAACGTGTATTGACAAAAAATGCACCACCCGTGCGCCGCGCATAAGAAATTTAAATTTTTTTTTCGCAGCAACCTTCTCGGAATTATTTTCATCTACTCTTCAAAGTTTCATGGCACTCGGATAAATTGTGTCGAACCGCATACAACGTTTTTTTTACGCATATAGAGAAAAATCGCACCTCTAACCCCCTGGGGCGCCGCCCTTGCGAAATTAAACAAATTTTTTTGCACAAACCTCCCTAAGAGTATTCTCAACAATTTTCCCAATTTTCATGGCGATCGGATGAAAGGTGTAGTAATGCATAAAAGAAAAACAGACACAAACAAAAACACATATTGTTTTATGTATATATATGTATATATATGTATACATATATATATATATATATATATATATATATATATATATATATATATATATATATATATATGTATATATATATATATATATATATATATATATACCAAATCCTAATTAAAGATATTATATAAATAATAATAGTATAAAAATGTTGGCGGCTCTTTAAAAACTTGGAAATTGTGTATATTGCAACTTTTGGCTCTTCTGTCTCAAAAGGTTGCCGACCCCTGCTCTAGTCCGTAGTCTTACGTACACTTCAGCTAGACTTCAAGGTGTGTGACGACAATTGAAGGTAAGAATACTCAATCAACGTCAACAAATGATCAGAAGGTTGTATACCCAAATTTGTGCATTATAAATTATCTTTGCCCACATAGAGTGTCGTGGTGTAAAGGTCAGCGGGGTCTTTCACGCAGTCGATCTGGGTTCGATTCCCGGCTGACGAACTGTTTTTTAACAAAATGTTTGATTGCCAAAAAAAAAAGCTATAATGGGAAATGGGAAATTACATATCTTAGCGACATAAGCTTTTATTAATAGGAGAAAGTTTGTTTTAATTTCTTTTCATGGGATAAACTAAGTTTGTTATAATAACGGAGTCACTATTTTGGTATTTTACTAATTTTATTAACGTAATAATATTAAACGCGATTGTTTTGTTGTGGCTGTTGACTTGTAGTTTAAAAAAATTATTCGATATTTTAACAATGTTGACATTATATACGGAGCATACACTTATGTTGTCTTGCAGTTTTCAATAAAGATAGGCTTCAGGCTAAACTAATAATAGTAGCAATTACATAGTTTAAACTTTATTTACATGTCATTGACTACACAACCCGTACCAGTCTTTGTTTTTTTATGTTATATCAAATAATTTGTCAAATCGTAGACCAGTCTAATTTTATCAGAAGCGTTAGACTGGAATCCTGAGAGGAAGAGGAAAGTAGACAGGCCAAGGAAATCCTGGGGAAGGACAATAGAAGAGGCAAAGGTTGCCGGGCTTATAAAGAGGGCTGCCCAAAACCGAGTACGGTGGAGACGTGTGACGTCAAACGAATATAATATTACTCAATCACTGCCACCAACGGAACCGAACTTTCTAGAATTTATCTTTATCCATTGACCTGAAAGCGTCGGTGGTGTAAAGGTTTAATTTTACAAGAACTTCTTTTTAAAAGCGAGTTAACAGCTGAGTAGCAAGTTTCAAAAATTATTTTAAAAAATAAAAAATGGTCCTTACTTCCTGTACCCCACTCTACCATTTAGCTCTGATAAATGGCAACACTTTGTCACCATATTCCACCCCACCTCTTTCTCTCCCCCCCCCCCCACCGTCTCCATCCCCACCCCCATTTTGGTGTGGTTTATGGATGACCTTATACAGGTTAATATTCAGATTCATTGTTTAAGTGTCAATAGTTGACTTCTAGAAAATTGAAATTTCCAGTTGAAGTTTATCCTCCACCCCCACCCCCACCCAGCATCCCATGAGTGTGACTACAAATATGCCAATATTCGAAGCAAATACAATCAAATTAATCACTATCTGATTTGGATTTTAACCAAATTGAGCTTTGCTATATATCGGCGTCGGTGGTTTAAAGGTCAGTATGGTTGCTTTCTAAGCAGTCGATTTGCGTTCGACTCTCGGCTTTACTTTTTTCTTTATAAAAGTAGTTAATATTAAATTTTTATTTTAAATTTTAATGATCCAAGGAAATACAATAACATCAACATGCCAGTTATTTCATAGGCTAAAAGTTCCGAAGTCACCCCCACAACTTCCATAAAATGAAGTCATACCTAAGATAACCACTTTTGCCCCCCCTCCTCACAACCCCCACCCCAACCACCGCTTTAAAATTGCAGATTTGTTTTTCTTAATATATCCATTTCTTTCTGAAATATTGGCTGAGCTGTTTCAACACTAAGCACATCAAAAGGTTATATTTCTATTACAGTTTACAATAAAGCTTCAAAAAGTGCATTAAATGCTGTGATTCGGTTTCAAACATTGCTTTCTACAACGCAAAAGTGGTCCTGACTCCCTGAACCCCCTCCCTCCTCTACCCCTGATCAGTGATCCACCCCCACCCCATCCCTCATTATTATTGTTTTTACGTCTGGTAGGGTCTATAGTTGTTTTTTAGAACTTGAAATTTTCAATATAAATTTGGTCGCTTCCCCACCCCCTCCCCACCTCCGACGAAATGTGACGTAGTATATTGACGACGTAAATCATCAAATCAATCACTATCACCAACTGATTCTAATGCTATAGATCTGTATCTACTGATTGGATTTTGAATAAATCTGAAGTATTAATTATATCGGCGTCGGTGGTGTAAAGGTTAGCATGGTCACCTTCCAAGCAGTCGATCCGGGTTGGATTCCCGGCTGAAGCATAATTTTGTCTTATTTATTTTTCTACCACCCCAGCCCCATTTGTGTGATGTTGTTTTTGGTTGACCCCAAACAGGTCAATAGAAATCAACGTTTTTACGTCTGAAAGTGTTAATGGTTGGTTTTCAAGAACTTGATATTTTCAGTATTGTATTGACGTCGTCATTGTCTAAATCAATCACTTTGGTAACTCAGTAAAGTTCTATTTCTAGTTGTTCAATGGCTCTAGTCTGTAGTCATACGTACACGTCAGCTAGACTTCAAGGTGTGTGACGTCAATTGAAGGTAAGAATACTCAATCATCGTCAACAAATGATGAGAAGGTTGTATTCCCAAATTTGTGCATTAGAAATTATCTTTTCCCATATTAAGTGTCGATGGTGTAAAGGTCAGCATGGGGTCTTCCAAGCAGTCGATCCGGGTTCGATTCCCGGCTGACGAAATGTTTTTTAATAAAATGTTTGTTTACCAAAATAAATGCTAAAATGGAAAATGAGAAATTACATATTTTAGCAACACAAACTTTTATTAAAAGGACAAAGTTTGTTTTAATTTATTGTTCTAATTGCATGTACAAAGTTTGTTATAATAAAGGTGTTAATATTTGTTGATAACGCGATTGTTTTGTTGTGGCTGTTGACTTGTAGTTTAAAAAAAAATTATTAGCACTTTATTTTGTAACATCAGCCAAACATCTGTAGAAGCGTATCGTGTTAATTTATAAGGATAAAAATGCAATAAAACAACGCGTTTTTGTTTTCGTATGTAGTCACTTTGTTTATTGATTTCAAAAACAAAATGCTCCAATTACTAAATTAAACAATCAAATAATGTTTTTGTTAATAAAGTTAACATTTATAAATATTATATAAATATTGTACTTCGCGACGTATTAATATTAAAATATTAACGAGAATACGTTTCTAGTTTCCCTTTAACAATGTTGTATTTAAATATGGGAGATAATTGACTGCACTTAGGCAATCATCTATATATATAATTCTCTTCTGGGAGCCGTTAGAAAACAAGCTGCAAGCTCTCCTTACAGTCCCCTCTCTTCCTCTCTATCGCTACCACCCCCCATCCCCCCCACCCACATGGTCTGGTGAGCTGTGGTTCACGCTGTTTACATTTTACAATCATAGAGACGGGTTTGGTGACGGCTATTAAGGGCAGATAATTTAGTTTTAAACTTAGAGGAGGTAACTAAGAGGAGGCTGCTTTCACGTGGGGGGGGGGGGGGAAGGGGGGGGGGTTAGTGTTTTTAAGCAAATATTTTCAGTGGCAGCATTGGTACTGTCGAATTCACAAATTATAAATTACTGAAAAGGGGTCGGCGTGGTCGAGTCGGTAAAGCTCATGGTTGCTAAACCGAAAAGTCTCGAGTTCGAACCCTCGGGCAGATGAGGCTCGTTAGCTGGGGACAGCCACTCTTCTAGGAGAGACAACTCCAAAATTAAACAACTGCTGCCTTGTAGTTTGTTCTTGGTTGGACAAAGGCTATGGAAGCAAATCCAAAAAGAAAAGCAGGCTGAAATCGGAGTCAATGGCCTCAATGGCGCATAACCAGTTGACACGTAGCGCTTAATTGTGTTGAAGGCGTGGTCGAGTCGGCAAAAAAGCTCTCATGGTTGATAAATTCGAACAAAGTCTCGAGTTCAAACCCACTGGCAGATAAATCTCGATCCCCTTCAACACTAATAATTAAGAACGAAGAAAAAGAAGAAGACTGAAAAGTAGAAAAAAAAACAACTAAATAGCGGCGTATGATACGCAGCGGGTCGGCTCGTTGAAATTATTTGTTGTGGTGTCAGGAAATATCCCCTGTACTAAGGACAATTTGCCTCGCTCAGATCGTTACATCGTAAGGGTTAGATGGGGGAGAAATCATGTATGTCCCTATCAAAAAATTATTATAATTTTATTGTCTATATGTTTATATTCATTTTGTAACAAAGACGGCTTATTTACTTCCTTCCTTGTACGGAAACCGGCTCAGAATGTTCACTTCCATTAGCCAGGCAGGCCTCAGTGTGGCAAACCCCGAGAGAGTTCCCCACACCTCGGTCGCTACTTCCGTGGGCTCTCACCGGGCTTTCCTTCCCCACCCACCAGACACGGGACGTCTTTCCCCCCACCCCCCGGAGAAAAAAGTCAGGAGGAAACACTGATGGTTTCATAGGAATAAAATATGTAAGTGTTAAATAAGTGTCCTATTTTTTAAATTTTTTTTGGCTGTTGTGTAGTTGAGGGTCTAGTGGAATCTGATTGGTAATAGAGAAATGAGAATGCAGGTGATGAAGTATTGTAGTTCTGGAGTTCGGGAGTATCGATTCTTGTGGCATGAAGGTATCGAATTATATTGACTGTTAAAGTGTAGTAGTAGGTCCAGTGAAATCGTTGTTGATTGGGAGTATTGTTTGTAGAGCTTGGTGAAGTTAAACGAGTAGGCGTCGTAGTTCTGGAGCATCGAGTCTAGTTATGTTTAGGTATCGAAGTTTGATATGTGTTGTGAATGTAGTAGAGTATATCGAGTAGTCGAGTTCATCGTAAGTCAAATTATTTTAATTCAGGACGGGACACACTACAAAGAAAGGTAGGCGTTTTCTTGTTGAAATATCTTAAGTTTTTTTTAGGAATCTTTATTACCACTCTTAAGTATTAATATTTATTAAATAGGATGGAATTTATAACAAACTGTAAACTTTGTTCTTTCAAATTATAATTTTTGTTTATATATTTAATTAATGATTCTACCAATATCTATAACATTTACCCGTGTTTGATTTTTTGAAAGGCATCCCCTTGTTTAAGTCATCCAAAATTTTATAAAAATTAGCATTAGATGTATGTTATAATAAAGCTAACGGTTTTATGAATCACTTCAGTATTACTATAAAAAAAATGAAGGGTATTTTCACTGAGAGATTTGAGCAATTCTAAAACAAATTCCTGCACTCTGACGTTTATAGTAGACCCTTTCAACACAGAGACAAATGAGATTATGTCATACATTTAAAGCTATTTATTTAAAATTGTATATATATATATATATATATATATATATATATATATATATATATATATATATATATAATCTTTAACAAAGATCATACTATTGATATAAAAATAATCCTTTTTTTTAAAAATACTTTTAATTGCAATGAAAACAAGTACACCTTGTTTAAGTAATTTTTTTTTTTTTTTTTTTTTTTTGCACTTCAGCTGATAATTTTATTCTCCAGAAGCAATCGTCACAAACTGGTTATAAATTACAATTAACAAAGTGCAACTAAATTTAAAGTATGAGGAACACAAATATCATAAGAAAAAGAGTATGATTAATTTCTTCTGTCACATCTAAATAGAAACAAAAAATATTCAAATAACTACACAATGTATTTGTAACTCTACAGTGCTCTATTAGTCACACTAATGCAGCTGAATTCACCACTGCTAATTAGTGTGAAATTAGAAGGTATATCATAGTCATACAGCAGTTGAAACATTATTTTAAAAGCATCCTTTTTGAATGAAAGTAATAGTATACCATAATTTTAAATATCTATTTTAGTTTAAGTAACTTCAGTGTAATTAAAATTAAGTAGAAAAAACTATTTATAGCATCTGTTTGGAACATAACTCACTATTTTTTTTTCTTGTTTAAGAAATCCAAAATTTTATAAAAATTAGCATTAGTCGTACAGTAAAGAAAACCTGTCTTTCATCAAAATTGAATAGATGTATGTTATGATAAAGCTAACGGTTTTCGACTTTCAATCAAAACCTACAATTTAAGTAATCAATAAGTAAAATATATTGTTTTTACAAAATTGCATAGCTTATATAAAATGTTTAATATAAATTATACGTAATGAAATTTATAGTGTTTTATTGTGTTTTTCAAGCATGTATTAGTTTCACTTAGTTAGTTTAGCAATTCTTGTGAAAGTTATTTCCCTTGAAAATTGTGTTATTTGAATTTTCAAATGGGAGATCATTCGTTGCTTAACTTAAGATTCATTTCAAATTCCTGCACCTAAGGTTGACCGCTTAAATATAAATACAACTTTAAGTTATTATTTGCTACTGTAAAAATTATATAGAGCTTATTAAGTTCTAAACAAAACAGTTTGGTACGTTTTTTTTAGCATTATCAAGTTGAAAAACAAATACATCAGTAGCCGTTGTAGATTGCAATACTTAATGTTAGTAGACATACAGTCTTAGTCGTAAATTAAACATCAAATTAATTGTCTTTTCATATTTCTCACCTTCTCCTAAAAGATTCATCTATAACAATTTTAGGCTGGAATCTATAACATTTATAACCTTTTATTTTTTTGAAATAAAAAAAAATCGCTACATAATCACACAATATAGACATTTTACAATTATAAATAAAGACAGTCAAGTTTAAAACAGGTAAGTTTCGTTTCGGAACTCACCTTGTGAGGATTGCAGAGTCCAACAATGCACATTTTTTTATTTTAGTGGGTTTTTTCAGACATTTTCCCACCGGGAGGGGGTAGGAAGCACTTAAAGTATTTTTTTCTGGGGGGGGGGGTGTGGAGGCTATGTCGTAAAGTACAAAGTAGACTCGTGGACATAGCAATTTCAATAAAATGTAATTACGCAAACTGGAATTGAAGGAATTAGTACAAACTTTTGAGACGAATGAGGCAAGTAAAATTTGATTTTAATGTCTACTTATAACGTGTATGCAATTGATAATAAATTGATATGTAACTTTTAATGATTTTTAAAAAAATACATATGTTTTAGTAATTAATTTTTGTGAGAGGGGACGTTTAGTAAATTTTGCCTAGGGCGCTAAATAACCTGGCGCCGGCACTGGAACGACCACCACCCCAGCCCTCCTCTACCCCTGATCAGTGAGCAACCCCCACCCAATCGCTCAGTGTTATTGTTTTTACGTCTGGTAGTGTCAATGGTTGTTTTTTTTTAGAATTTAAAATTTTCAATAAATGTTGTTAGCCCCTCCCCCTCCACCACCTCCCACGAAATGTGACGTAGTTGATTGACGACGTAAATCATCAACTCAATCACTGTCAACGAGTTATTATAATGATGTAGATCTGTATCTACTGATTGGATTTTGAATAAATCTGAAGCATTAATTATAGCGGCGACGGTGGTGTAAAGGTCAGCATGGTTGCCTTCCAAGTAGTCGATCCGGGTTCGATTCCCGGCTGACGCAAGTTTCATTTTTACTTTTTTTTACTTTTACAAAAGTCGTGAATAGTAAATTTTTACTTTAAATTTTAATGATCCTAAGATATATAATAACAACAGTTATCGCATAGACTGAAAGTTCCAAAGTCGCCCCCCACACCTTCCATAAAATGACGTCATACCTAAGCTAATCTCTCTTCTATTTCTAGTTGTTCAATGGCTGTAGTCGTACGTACACTTCAGCTAGACTTCAAGGTGTGTGACGTCAATTGAAGGTAAGAAAACTCAATCACCGTCAACAAATGATCAGAAGGTTGTATTCTCAAATTTGCGCATTATAAATTATCTTTTCCCATATTGAATGTCGTGGTGTAAAGGTCAGCATGGTGTCTTCCACGCAGTCGATCCGGGTTCGAATCCCGTCTGACGAACTGACGAAAATTACATATGTTAGCATTATAAGCTTTTATTAAAAGGAGAAAGTGTGTTTTAATTTCTTATTTTCATTGCATGCACAAAGTTTGTTATTAATTTACTAGTTAAGTTAATAAAAAAAGTGCGATTGTTTGTTTGTGGCTGTTGACTTGTAGTTTTAAAAATTATGAGCTGCTCAATTGGCAGGTAGTATGAAATATCTATAAAGGCGTATCGTGTTTATTTATAAGGATAAAAATGCAATAAAACAACGCGTTTTTGTTTTCATATGTATTCACCTTGTTTATTAATGTTAAAATCAAAATACTCTATTTACTGAATTAAACAACCAAACATTGTTTTTGTTAATAAAAAAAACATAAACATTATATAACCATTGTAGTACCCAATGTATTATTTAAAACATTAACGAGAATACATTTCTAGTTTCCCTTTAACAATGTTTTATTTCAGTATGAGAGATAATTGACTGCACTTAGTCAATCATTGAAATTATTCTTGTGTTGTCAGGAAAATATCCCATCTATTAAAGACAATTTACCTAGTTCAGATTGTTACATCATAAGGGTTAGATGGGGGAGAAATCATATACTCCCTATCAGAAATTATTATAATTTTACCCTCTATATGTTTATATTCATTTTGTAACAAAGACGGCCTATTAAAGATTATGTTACGTATGGTTTTTTCTAGACTTTTAATTATCAGGTAATTAATGTTATAAATCATACTAGTCGACTTACGAATGTATGGAGTACGATGAAGTTATCTTTGAATTCCATCTTATTGGGATTATTCAATATTTTAACAATGTTGACATTATACACGGAGCTTACAATTATGTTGTCTAGCAGTTTTCAATAAAGATAGGCTTCAGGCTAAACTAATAATAGTAGCATATACGGGTTTAAACTTTATTTACTCCCCAACCCGTACCAGTTTTACTTGTTTTATGTTATAATCAATAATTTGTCAAATTTTAGACCAGTCTAATTTTATCAAAACCATTAAACTGGAATTCTGTGAGGAAGAGGAAAGTAGACAGGTCAAGGAAATCCTGGAGAAAGACAATAGAAGAGGCAAAGGTTGCCGGGCTTATAAAGAGGGCTGCCCAAAACAGAGTACGGCGGAGACGTGTGACGTCATATGTACGAAATATTACTCAATCACTGTCATCAACTGATCCGAACGTTCTAGAATTTATCTTTTGCCTTTACATGAAAGCGTCGGTGGTGTAAAGGTTAAATTTTATAAAAACTTTTATTTAATAGCGGGATAACAGCAGAGTAGCAAGATTCAAAACGTATTTTTTAAAATAAAAAGCGGTCTTCACTTCCTGGACCACACACTACCATTTATCTCTGATCAATGGCAACACTTTGTCACCATATTCCACCCCACCTACTACTCCCCCCCCCCCAACCCATTGTGATATGGTTTATGGATGACCATACGCAGATCAATATTCAGATTCCTCAAATTCCTTGTTTTATTGTCAATAGTTGACTTCTAGAAAGTGGAAATTTCCTGTTGAAGTTTCTCCCCCCCCCTCTCAGGAGTGTGACTACAAATAGGTCAATATTCGAAGCTTTCAAAATAATCACAATCCAATTTGAATTTGAATCAAATTGAGCTATGTTATGCATCGGCGTCGGTGGTGTAAAGGTCAGCATGGTTGCCTTCCAAGCAGTTCTCGTAGTTCTTGGCCTTTGTTCTTGCGTGTATAACAATCTTGATTAGGTTGTGGTTGAATCTTAGTTGGTAGATGTAGTTCGAGATTATCAATGATGGATGTTCCGTTGATGAAGGGATGAGTTTGGTGTCGTGCGTGGCGTTGATGGTAGAGTTGAATCGATGAGGTATGATGCATTGGTGAAAGGGCGAGTCTCGTGTATTGTCTTTGATAGTAGAGTTGTTCGATGGAGTGGAGCTTGGAGAGAATAGTTGAGTTGGGGTCCTTGTGTTGAGATATCGTTTAAAGTGGGTTGCTTTGAATTATTGTTTATTGTGGTTTGAAAAAGAGTGAAATTGTTTCGTAGTCGAGTAATTGAGGTGGGCGAGATGACGTTGAAGAATGAAGTTTTCCTTATATTGCTGAGTCGAGGATTGTAGATGTGAAGAATTTGGGCTTGGTCAAGTAGTTGAAATAGGCAAAGTGAAGCTGTTGACGAGTGTTTATTATTGGTAAGTTGAGTGGTTGACCTTTGAGAGGTGGTTAGTTAATTTGCTGGTATTTGATGGAACCTCCCACCTAAGATTTCTCCTAGGTGGGTGTCGTCAGAGTGATATTGAGGTTGTTGATAGCGAGGTAGTTGTGTTTTGCGTAGTTGATCTTTGAGAGATGATGAGTTGATTTGCTGGCGATTGTGACGGAGCCTCCCACCCAAGATTTCTCCTAGATGGGTGTCGTCAGGCTGAGGAATAGAAATTGAAAAATTAGCCACTCGTACATTTGAAGCCACTCAATACAAGTACTGGGTGACTCATCTCGAGGGCATGTGCAATTCGAGAGATGTGTGGGCGCAACCCCGCAGCGATCGTTGGCGAGATTTGCATTTGATTGCTTGAGGAGTTGAGTAGTAGATTGACCGCCTCTCGGCCCCGGCAGCCAGCCCTAAAAAGGACTGACCAACAAAATGGCTAAGATTTATGTAGATCCATAACAGATACTACACTTTGATCTTAGCCACATAAGCTTTTATTAAAAGGAGAAAGTTTGTTTTAATTTTCTTATTCTCATTGCATGTACAAAGTTTGTTATAATAAAGGAGTTTATAGTTTTTATTTTACTAGTTAAAGTAATAAAATAAAGCGCAATTGTTTTGTTGTGTCTGTTGACTTGTAGTTTAATTTTTTTTTTTCATTTTACTTACAAGATTTATTATGATGAGATGATAATAACATTTAGTCTTTTCCTTTCCCTGCTGTTATTATTTCTTTCGAAGATATGCTGGCCACAAGAGAATCCAGTAAAGAAAAGTTTGAAAACTCCTCTTCTGTTAGTTTATATACCTTTGTGATTAATTTTGTGTCTGCTATTTTCGGGAGTTGATTTAAATCAGATGGATCTTTCCCCAGCAATTCAGATATTTTGTTCAATGTATTGAAATCAGTGTCATCCACAATAGCTACAAACACACTTTTGTCTGAATCTGATGCACCAAAAGATCGAAAAGATTCAGAAATATTTTTGCTTGATGAAAGACTATATAAAATCTCTGATTGCACATTCTTTGTTACCATTGAGTTTGTACGTTGAAGGTGGACTGCTTTGTTGGCTGCTACCAAAACTTGAAATTGATCCATCACCATATTAGCTTTAAGAAGACTTGCTTCGATTAATCCACTCATGACAATTTGCCTAACTAACTCACCGCCTAACTGTCGAGGACGGAAAGAGGTGCTCTCGTGAACCCGATTACACTACCGCAGGGGCGCAGCGTACGACCTCTAGCTCGGTTTAATTATCGAATGTCGTAGTGTATGGTGCGCCTTAAAACAAAGGTAGGCGCTTATTGCTTGCGGGACAGCCCTGGGCGCTAAATCGCATCCTGCAGATACGCCGGAGAACGCACCTGATTTGAGCGACTAAAGAAACTCATTGTATCCATAGCCCTATCGCGCTGTTTAAAATGAACGTATCTTTGTCCATCTTGTCTATAGTGTATAGCCTATTTTTAAAAACGAACCAAGCGCCATAGTGCTCACAGGCGAGCCCGGGGTGCTTCGTGTTGGGCAATAGACGAGGCTTCAGTGGTTGCGCCTGTTGCAGTTTTGTCGCTGAACATAGTAGTACCCTTTACATACTATGCAGGACGCCCGATTAACGGATGCCAAATACTAACATAACCGCTCAGGAACTCTGGGCGCCAAAAGGTGTATTGACAAAAAATGCACCACCTGGGCGCCGCCTATGAGAAATTTAAAATGATTTTTTTTTACAAACCTCCCCTGAAGTGTTTTAATCAACTCCTTGAGGATTCATGACGATCGGATGAAAGGTGTGGAACCGCAATCGACATTTATTTTTATATAAAGTATATAGAGAAGAATCGAATAGTGCGCTACCGGGGCGCCAATTTTGCGAATTTGAAAAACCTTTTTATCAGAAACCTTTCCTGGAGTATTCTCAACAACTTCCCAAAGTTTCATTGCGATCGGACAAAAGGTGTAGTAATGCATAAAAGAAAACAAACACACACACACACATACATTGATATATATATATATATATATATATATATATATATATATATATATATATATATATATATATATATATATATATATATATATATATATATATATATATCCGGGTTCGATTCCCGGCTGACGGACTGTTTTTTAATATATATATATATATATATATATATACACCAAATCCTAAATAAAGATTATAAGGTCATAATATTGAAATAAAAATGTTAGTGGCTCTTTAAAAATTGAAATTTTGTAAATTGTAACTTTTTGGCTCTTCGGTCTCAAAAGGTTGCCGACCCCTGCTAAGGATCTTGCATGACCTTAAATCAGCAAATAATGTTTGAATTAGTTTTGAGTCTTCGTAACGTGTAAGAGTTCCTTTCATGTGGGCCGCCATTTTGTTTGTTTGGACATGAAAAATAATTATTAGGTTATATTTTAAATTTGAGCTTCCCAACACCTAGAAAGCGTATCGTGTTTATTTATAAGGATAAAAATGCAATAAAACAACGAGTTTTTGTTTTCGTATGTAGTTACAGTTTTTTCATAATTTAAACAAATAAAATACTCCAATTACTAAATCTAACAACAAAATATTGTTTAAATTAAGACAATAAATATTTATAAACATTATATAAGCATTGTACTTCCCAAAATATTAATTAAAATATTAATGAGAATACATTTTTAGTTTCCCATTATAAGATGTATATTTCAATATGGGAGATAATTGACTGCACTTAGGAAATCATTGAAATTATTCGTTGTGTTTTCAGGAAAATATCCCTACATTAATGACAATTTACCTAGCTCAGGTTGTTACATCATAAGGGTTAGATGGGGGAGAAATCATTTACGTCCCTATCAGAAATTATTATAATTTTATTGTCTTTATGTTTATATTCATTTTGTAACAAAGACGGCTTATTTACGATTATATGTTTGTCGAATTATTTACTATACGATTTGAATTTCAATGGAATTTAGCTACCGTCGGCGGTGGTGTAAAGGTCAGCATGGTTACCTTCCAAGCAGTCGATCCTGGTTCGATTCTCGGCTGACGCAAGGCTCATTTTTACTTTGTTTTTCCTTTTTTTTTACTTTTACAAAAGTCGTTAATAGCTTATTTTTATTTTAAATTTTAATGATTCTAGGAAATATAATAACATCAACATGCCAGTTATCATAAAGACTGAAAGTCCCAAAGTTACCCCCCCCCCCCCTACAAACTCAAAACTTTCATAAAATGACGTCATACCTATGCTAACCACTCCTTGCCCCCCCCCCCCCAACCATGTTTTTAAAATCGCAGCATTTCTTTTCTTAATATATCGATTTCTTTCTGAAATATTTGCTGAGCTGTTTCAACACTGATCATATCAATAGGTTACACAATTCTATTACAGTTTACAAAAATAGTCTTTCAAAACGTGAAATAAATGCTGAGATTCAGTTTGAAACATTAATTTCTACATCGCAAAAGTGGTCCTGACTCCCTGATACCACTCCCACCTCTACCCCTGATTAGTGATCCACCCCCACCCCATCACATTATTATTGTTTTTACGTCTGGTAGTGTCAATGGTCGGTTCATTTTTGGAACTTTAAATTTTCAATGAACATTTTATTTTAAGAGATTCTATTCTATTAGAAAAAAAATTAAGTAATTAAAAATGGATTAAAAATATTGTCCCGAGTTGCCATACCCCGTAGTGTTATATTAGAATATTCGAGAAAGTTTAGGGGAGCTCACTCCCGATTTATTTAAATACAATTTCAAAGACATGATCATAAATTAAATGCGTAGTGGTTCTAATTAATAGACGAGCAATATTTTAAAATTGCTTTTTACCAGATAAAAAGGTTGGATTTAATACACAAAATTTACGATTGTTTAAGCTCTTATGGTGTTGGTTGGTTGTCATTTCAAACATTGTTGTTATTTTTCATTTTTGGTTGAACTAGAGAGTCTGAAAGACCCCTCCCGGAGACAAACTTTCAATTTGGCGTCTTCCACCCCCCCTCACCATATATATTTTATATTTATAATTCAAAATAGCAGCTAAAATGAGCTTATTTTGGCGCCCCTAGGGTCTGAACTCGGGGACATATGTACCCCCCTCCTCCCCCGTCGCTACGCCTCTGGGTTGGACTAGTCTTCTTCATCTCTGTAGACATACGTTCCTTCGTTGTTTGAGTCTAGTCTACAATAAACTTTGGTGTGTGCTGGGTCGTTGTCTGAGTGCCAGCATTTGAGGTGCGTTTTTAGCTGTTACTTTGTGGTAAAGTGGGTGCCTGTAGCCTCACAACACGAGCACTTGTATCTAAATGTCATTTGGGTGTTTCGTTGCAAAATGTTTGAGCATGTGTGTATCTATTGTAAGTTTACATATGCGACAGTTTTAAGGCGTCGAAGTGTTCCTTAACCATAAAGTTTGCCCGTGGTACGAAGAACAAACAAAAGCAGAGTAGACAATTGTTGAGTCAGTCTTCAGTCGGTGTTTTGGACGGGGTGGTGACTACTGACTCGTTTTCTCCTACATTAACTTGAGCTGCTTTTGTTGTTTTCTCCGGTTCTGGGCTGTCCTCTTACTTCCTTTTGGTTGTTGATGTCAGGAAGATTGTTTGTTGTTGTGAGATTTGAGGGTCGGATGTTTCTTTCTATGGTGTCGATATCTGTGTGATGACTGCATACATGCTTGTTACTGGCTGTTGTGCTGCGTCGCCATGTTGTGGCTGATTAATTTTTTTTTGTTCTGTTTTGTTAGGTGAGAGTTCCCAGTCTATGTCTTAGCTTTGCTTGAAATATTCCTTTTAACTCGATTTCAGTGTATTTTTAAAAATAAAATCTGAATTTATTTCTATTTCCCAACATAGTCGATCTATAAATAGCCGTTTGCTACTAGTCTGTTTTCGTCTCCTGTTCTTTGTCTAGTCGTGTTAATTACAATAATTAAGTTAAGTGTGATTACTTTATTTGTTGTGGCTGTTTGATTAGTGGTTTTTAAAATTTTCTCCAGTGTTTGCTTTGCTTTCTGTACTAATATACATTACAATCTAAATGAATATGTTTCTCGGTTTCTTGTATATTTTGTTTGACGTTTGACATGTTATTTTAACATTTTGATTTGACTTTGTATTTCGTAACACTGGTGTTGTATTAAAATCAGTCTGTACGCTAATTCCCTTTCTTTTGCTGTAATGAGTTTATTATGTAGGATTTCTAAAATATGTATCTTTATATTGTGTTCCCTGGCCCAAATAATTCTGGTGTATAAGGGTGTCGCTTGTTGTTTGATTAGGATGTCGTATATTTTGTGTGTGTCTTCCACAATAATGCTTTTGTTTGCTTGGAATGTTGCTAGTGTTTCTTTATAAAAGCTGCCTATGTCATTTTCCCCATAGTATAGTGTTGTGATGTTTAATTTTAGAATTCTCTTTATGTTTAACCCAATGTAGTATTGTGCTAATGGATGATAATGTGGATCTATCCTTATTCTATCCAGATGTTTTAATCGGAAGGTGTTTATTTTAGTATGAATGTCATATAGCCCTATACCTCCATTTAATTTGTTTTGTATTAAGGTTTTGTGGCTAATGTTTCTAATAGTGTTTTTGATAGTGAATTATCTAATATGCTTGTTTGTTTGTTTATTAAACGAGTCGGGAATTGTAGAGTTTGTCGCTGCAAAAATTAATTTTGGAATGATGTATCTGTTTACTAATGCAGCTCTGGCAAAGATGGTTGTTTTGCAGTATTGGTATTTTTCCAGATTGAGAATTATTTTATTGTTATGTATGGCCCCAGTTTCTTGGTCGTCTTTTGTGGGATCGCTGGTATAAGTTATTCCATGAGTTTGTCTGTTATTGTGTTGTAATTATCTTTACCATTCCATATTTTTCCTTTTCCGTTTAATTGAGAATTTTAAAATAATCAGCATAACAATCATGAAAGGCCAATAATACAATTAAAGGCGTATCGTTTTATAAAGGATAATAAAGTAATAAAACAACAGCTGTTTCGTTTTCGTATATAGTCACCTTGTTTATTAATGTTAAAAATAAAATACTCTAATTGCTGAATTAAACAACCATCAATGTGTTTGACTAATAAAAAAGAAACATTAATAAACTTTGTATAAGCATTGTACTTCCCGAAGTATTAATTAATAAATTAATGAGAATACATTTCTATTTTTCCTTTAACAAAGTTGTCGTTTAATATGGGAGGTAATTAATTGCTCTTAGTAAGGCAATCATTGAAATAATTCGTTGTGTTGTCTGGAAAATATCGACACACTCAAGACAATTTACCCATTTAGATTGTTACAACATAAGGGTTAGATGGGGTGATGTCTTAAGTTCTCGTTCGCAGATATTTTGAGAAATCATTGACGTCCGTATCGGAAATTATTATAATTTTATTGTCTACGAGCCGGCCCGCGGCATAACATACGCCGCTATTTAGTTGTTTCTAATTTTCAATAATTCATAATTTGTGAATTCGGCAGTACCAACGCTGACACTGAAAATATTTCTTTAAAACACTATAAGTAGCTCGTTAAGGACCATAACCCCCCCCGCCCCCTTCCTTCCCTTCCCCCCCCCCCCCCCGCCACCCACCCCTACGTTTAAAATCGTTGGCTCTGCTTGTAAACATTTAGAGTGAACACAGCTCACTAAAACCATGTAGGGGTGGGGAGGTAGGGAGAGCGTTTGCAGCTTGTTTTCTAACGGCTCGAAGAAGAGAATTATATATATAGATATTTTTATTTTCATTTTGTAACAAACCCCGGCTTATTTACGAGTATATGTTACGAACGGTTTTTTAATAGAATTTTTCGGTTTCCCTATCAAAATATTGTTGATTTAAATTTTAATACTAAGTACAAAAATCTACATTAGTTTTTTTATTTCAGGGCCCCATTTTATTCAAGTCGCATGTTTACTTTTTTAAATGATTGTTATGATAGACCTATTATATTTTAAAAGCTTTAATGGGGTCAGTACTAGTTTCCTTATCGTAAGTTAGGTACACATTAGACCTGGTATGACTCAGGGGCTTTCCTCTGACTTGTGACACCTAGCAGGTCAATCTTCAAATCAATAACCGTCGATTCAACCACTGTCCGATTGGAATTTTAAATAAATCTATGTTGGTACGTGTATCGGCGTCGGTGGTGTAAAGGTCAGCATGGTTGCCTTCCAAGCAGTCGATCCGGGTTCGATTCCCGGCTGACGCATGCTATTTTTTATATTTTACTTTTTTTTTTTTTTAATCTATAACAGTTAATTTGAACTTTTAATGATGCTAAAATAATAAAGTAAAATCCGCATACCTCACTGTTGATACGTAGACCGAATGACCCAAACAATCACTCCCTACAATTCACATAAAATTAAGTCACATGTCACAGACATACACATCCGACTTTAAAAGTGCCAGTTTTTGTTTTCTTATTAATTATTTAATCGATTTATTTCTGAAATATTGACGGTCTCAATGAGGTGTAAAACGATTTTAGCCCTTTCTACAAGACGTCTTCTATACTTGAAACTGTGTATACGACAGGGTTAGGAATGTTCAATCCATTTGAAAATACATCTTTGATCTACGCAATTCAAAAATGTGCGTCAGCCGAGATTCGAACCCGCATCGCCTGCTTAGAAGGCAAACATACTGTTTAACATTAGTCTGGACAAATTCCTCAGTAACAGGGTGGGTGTGGGGGAGCGGGGGAGGGGGGGGGGTCAGTGTTTCCAGTGGCACGCTGGAAGACAACTATTGTCATTGACAGACGAAAAAAAAACGATGATTTTGACAGATAAGTGGTAAAAAGCTAAATAAAAACAGTCAAATATTTAAATAAATGATGTAAAATTAAAATTATCTGTAGGTGCAACAAAACGATATTGTTTTCATGTATGTTAACCAACATTTTAAAATTCCCTTGATAGCATTTGGGAATCAACATTTTATAAAAAATCAATGCGTTAGCCGGGAATCGAAACCGGACCGTCTGTTTTGAAGGCAACCAAGCTGATGTTTATAACACCGACATTCAATATGAGAGAAAATTTCTAATGCGTAAATTTGGGACTACAGCCTTCTGATGATTTGTTTGATCACCAAAATAAATGCTGTAACGGCAAATGGAACATGACATATTTTAGCTACCTAAGATTTTATTATTATTTTGTTATTATAAAGGTTTTTATATTGGTTATTTATCTAGCAAGGTTAATAAACTGCATTGCGATTTGCTTTGTTTGTTGAGGCTGTTAATAACTTTTTTTTAATAAGTTTCATAGACTTCATTCCACACAGTTCACTCCAGTCGAGCCTGGAGCTAGCTGTGTGGATAGGTTGCATGAACATGATACAATAGATGCAATACATAGCATTGCATAAAGAAAAAAATGTACAATGTAATTTTCTTGATTTACCTTCTGTTTTCTTGGTTCCATTTTTCCATGTTCCTTGATTTCATTTTCCCATGTTCTTCTGATTTCTTGTTTTTCATTTCCGGTTTCTTTACATATAACATAGAGTACAGGACAATACATGATCGCTTCTCGTAGTTCTTGGCCTTTGTTTTCGCACGTATAACTATCTTGTTTAGATTGTGGTTGAATCTTGGTTGGTAGATCTAGATGTAGTTTGAGAGTTTTAGTGAGGGATGTTCCGTTGTTGAAGTGCTGAGTTAATAACTCAAAGATAAACAAACTATTAGCTGACAAATGGTCAAATATGTTTAGTTAGTACTGAAGACCGCGCATCGTTTAATTTTAAACGATAATAATGTAATAAAACAACAGCGTTTCGGTTTTCTTATATCATCCATTTTTTTTAAATTTAGAAGAAAAATACTTTTAACCGAATTAAACAACAAATAATTGTTTTATGTCAATAAAAAAATACTTAGACTAATAAACTTTATATAAGCATTATATTTTCTAAAGTATTAATTAAAAAATTCACAAAAATAATTTTTAGTTTCCCTTTAGTGAAGTTACATTTTAACATGGGAGATAATAAATTACTCGTAGTAAGACAATCATTGAAATTGAGTCTAGTAAATAATTGGCAAGTAATTAAGTAAATGTTTTCGATTAATACTATTTTGCCAAAAGACTGATCTGCGCTCCGTGAACTAATTAAACGCTTTTTTTTTGTATCGTCTGAAATTCTATTGTTTTCGATTTTAAGTAAAACTTTCTTTTTTCAAGATAAAATAATCAAACAAAAGTATGTGCATATGCAAAACATCTTATGCAAATAGTTTAATTAAAAAAAAACTCTGGGATTAGATATTGTAAGGTAATGAATTCGAAAATAAGTTAGATTTTAAGTTAGAAGATTAATATTTTGTTTACATATGTAGGGGAGGATATTAATACTGTCCCGAGTTACGAAATATTTTTGCGGTTGTTCCCCTTTGACAGTAAATTTAAAAATGTACTTCGAGAAGGAAAGCAATATTCTTTTAGTTTAGTTACCTTAACAAAGGGGTTCAGCCAGTAAATAAAAGGGGCATTCCAGGATCAACGGCAAATTATGATAATAAAAAAAAATTTTAATACAAATTTTATTGCAAAATCAAAACAAACTCCTCAAGGGTATAATAATAAAGCAATGCATTGAATCAATAACCATAGGGGAGAAGTAAGGGGAAGCCACTTTACGTGACTTGAGTCATGCAGAAGTCTTCAGTGGGTCTGCAACATGGATATGTTGACTGTATAATTAAAATAAAACATTTTTGCTACATTATCCTCAGCGACAAAATGCTTGTAAAGGATTTATTACAAAGACTAAAGACCCAAACTTTTGGTTTACTGAAATGGTTGTGAATTATTATAAACGAGCCGACCCGCGGCGTATCATACGCCGCAATTTAGTTGTTTTATTTTCTACTTTTCAGTAATTCATAATTTGTGAATTCGACAGTACCAACGCTGCCACTGAAAATATTTGCTTTAAAACACTATCAGTAGCTCGATAAGGACGATAACCCCCCCCCCTCCTTTCCCCCACCCCCCCCCCCCCCCGTGCAAGTAAACTCCTCTTAGTTACCTCACCTTTAAAATCGTTTCAAACTAAATTTTCTGCCCCTAATAGCCGTCACTAAACCCGGCTCTACGATTGTAAACATTTAGCGCGAACCACAGCTCACCAGACAATGTAAGAGTGGGGGTAGTAGGGAGCGCGCTTACTGCTTGGCATTTTCTATCGTCTCCAAGAAGAGAATTATATATATATATTTATATATATATATATATATATATATATATATATATATATATATATATATATATATATATATATATATATATATATATATATATATATATATATATATATATATATATATATATATATATATATAATTAAAGAAAATCAGTTTATTTTACTTTTCATTGCATTCAAAAAACGTTTTATTATAATAGTTGTTTTTTTTAAATTTCATTAAAATGAGTTTTTTTCTGGATAAACTTATTAGAAAAGTGATTTTTTTCTGCAATATGCTACAATTTATCAGTTAGGCCTATATAATGTTATAAGTCATATTAGTCAACTAACGAATGGTGTAAGTTGTGGTTATCTTTTTATCTAATTCGGATTATTCGATATTTTAACAATGTTGACATTATACACGGAACATAGAATGATAGCTTTTTGCATTTTCCGAACACGAACAAGCTAAACTACTAATAATCTCATACTGCTTGTGGTTTAAACTTCATTTGGGTGTTATTGGCTCCACAACAATTGCCATTCTCTTGTTGCTTTATGTTACATCAAACTTTAGACCTGTATAATTTCAATAGTCGCCCAAGACTGGGATCCCCGGGGGAAGAGGAAAGTAGGCAGGACAAGGAAATCCTGGAGAAGGACAATAGAAGGGGCAAGGGTTGCCGGGCTAATAAAGAGGGCTGCCCAAATCCCAGAATGAAATAGAATCTATACTGAAAATATCTAATTTTACCATGCGGTGTCCTCCCTTACAAAGAATTTTCGAGTTCGATGGAGACGTGTGACGTCAAATGAAAGTAATATTAGGTCATTTATTGTCATCAGTTGATCCGAAGGGTCTAGAATTTATCTTCAACTATTTAAATGCGAGCGTAAAAAGGTCAGTATAATTGCCTTCCAAGCAGTCGACCCGTGTTCGATTCCCGGCTGACGCAAGTCTTATTTTTACTTTTTTTACTTTTACAAAAGTCGTGAACAGTAAATTTTTATTTTAAATTTTAATGATCCTAAAATATTTAATAACATCAATGTGCCACTTATCACATCGACTGAAAGTCCCGAGGTCGCCCCCCACACCTTCCATAAAATGACGTCATACCTAAGCTAACCACTGTTCTATTTTTAGTTGTTCGATGGCTATAGTTTGTAGTCGTACGTACACTTCAACTAGACTTCAAGGTGTGTGACGTCAATTGAAGGTAAGAATACTCAATCATCGTCAGCAAATGATCAGAAGGTTGTATTCCCAAATTTGCGCATTAGAAATTATCTTTTCCCATAGTGTCGTGGTGTAAAGGTCAGCATGGGGTCTTCCAAGCAGTCGATCCGGGTTCGATTCCCGGCCGACGAACTGTTTATTTTAATAAAATGTTTGATTAGAAAATAAATGCTATAATGGGAAATTACATATTTGTAGACTTTCTTCTTTGGGGGGGGGGGGGGGGGGGGGGGGGGGGGAGGGCGGACACTGTTAAAAGTATATATTTTCTATATAAATTATATTTCGTTCGGGGGGGGGGGGGCGGTAGACTTTTTAGGGGGGGCGGGTGGCAAAAATACCTGGAAGAAACTCTATGTACAAATTTTGTTATAATAGAGGAGTTCATATTTATTTGCAACGCGATTGTTTTGTTGTGGCTGCTGACTTGTAGTTAAAAAATAAAATTATCAGCTCTTTAACTACTACATTGACCAAACACTAAAATGGCGTATTGTGTTATTTCTGTAAGGATAAAAATTCAATAAAACAACGCGTTTTTGTTTTCGTATTTAGTCTCTTTGTTTATTGATTTAAAAAATAAAATACTCCGGTTACTGAATCAAATAATTAAACATTATTTTTGTTAATAAAGGAAACACTCATAAACATTATATAAATATTGTACTTCGCGAAGTATTAATTAAGATATTAATGAGAATACGTTTCTAGTTACCCTTTAACCATCTTATATTTCAATATGGGAGATAATTGACTGCACCTAGGCAATCATTGAAATTATTCGTTGTGTTGTCAGGAAAATATCCCCTATACTAAAGACAATTTACCTAGCTCAGGTTGTTACATCATAAGGGTTAGATGGGGGAGAATTCATTTACGTCCCTATCAGAAATTATTATAATTCTTTTGACTATATGTTTATGTTCAGTTTGTAAAAAAGACGGCGTATTTACGATTATGTTACGTATGGTTTTTAATACACATTTAATTATCAGGTATTTAGTGTTATAAATAATTTTAGTCGACTTACGAATGTATAGAGTTAGATGAAGTTATCTTTGTATTCATTCTTTTTGGGATTATTCGATATTTTAACAATGTTGACATTATACACGGAACATACAATTATGTTGATTTGCAGTTTTCAATAAAGATAGGCTTCAGGCTAAACTAATAATAGTAGCAAATACGGGTTTAAACTTTATTTACATGCCATTGACTCCACAATCCGTACCAGTCTTACTTGTTTTTTGTTTTATCCAATAATTTGTCAAATCGTAGACCAGTCTAATTTTATCAGAAGCGTTAGACTGGAATCCTTAGAGGAAGAGGAAAGTAGACAGGTCATTGTTTTAGTGTCAATAGTAGAATTCAAGAAAATTGAAATTTCAAGTTGAAGTTTCCCCCTCCCCTCCTTCCCCCCCTCCTAGGACTGTTATTATAAATGGGTCAATATTCAAATCAATCATTGTCAAATTAATCACTAACCGATTTGAATTTGAATGAAATTGTTAGCTATGTATCGGCGTCGGTGGTGTAAAGGTCAGCATGGTTGACTTCCAAGCAGTCGATCCGGGTTCGATTCCCGGCTGACGCAATATTTTTTTTTAATTTTTTTACTCTATTTCTTGTTTTAGAAAACTTTTTTTTTTTTTTAAATCGTAATAGAAATTGATTAGAATACTTTATGTTGACAGAGTTCAGACATGATTTTGGAACACATATGGATGTATTAAAAACAATTCAACTGTAATAGTGAGGGCGTTTGTAGGCTGAAGTATGACGTCATTTTTGTGAAGATGTGTGACGGAGGGGAGGTAAAAATTGTCCAAAAAGCTTAATTTAAAGTCATTTATTGATGACATCTAAAAGAAATAAATATGTTTATTTCTCAATCAAACTAATGATCATACATCTTTTAGTTTTTTTTCTGACGTATATCGGCGTCGGTGGTGTAAAGGTCAGCATGGTTGCCTTCCAAGCAGTCGATCCGGGTTCGATTCCCGGCTGACGCATGCATGTTTATTTTTTAAAACAACGTCTTGTGATAAATCAAGTTTAAACTGTAACTATAAACCATTCCCCCCCCCCCCTATTTGTGAACCCTTGGAGTTGCACTTCACAAGTCTTGTGAGTGAAATAGACCAGTGAAGAATATTATTAGCCTTTCTAGAACATGATGTTGAAAACTGAACAGTGAACAATGATTCTGTAATTAAAACAGTTTCTGATTTAATTTTTGTTATTGTTTATTGTGTACATAAAACATCGCGTACAAAACAACCCAAATCATGTTTAAAAAAACGTGTAATACTGTTTAGTTTAGAAACATTAATATCTACGTACATCATTTAACTATAACAAATTCTGTTTTCTGAACAAGTTTATCTTTTACAATGTAGAGCAGTGGTTCTTAACCTGAGTTCGATCGAACCCCTGGGGTTCGCTGAGTGAGTCTCAGGGGTTCGGCGGAGGTCGAGACACAAACCCGACTCACGATTGTAATGTGTCAATGCGGATCATAGAACTATTATAAAGGGTTTGGTGAATGCATTAAACAGGTGGGGTTCGGTACCTCCAAAAAGGTTAAGAACCACTGATTTAGAGTGTGTATGTAGATGGTTGCTACGCCATCTTTTAAAGCTGATTTAAAGTTGATTAAATGTATTCAGTAGGTTATTGATGTAGGGTACTGATAGCTGTTTACTTTTATGCCACTTCGTTCAACAGTTTTGTAATGTTTTGTATTTTTGTCACGTAAAAATAATACAAACTCGAGACCGTTGGGATAGCAGTCAAGCGCTCTACGACCAAACCACGCCATCCCATAACATCAAGTGTAGGCATGTCCCTGATCAGTGTGAGAACTACTCCACAATCATCATCATCATTATCATCATCATCATCATCATCATCATAATTATCATCATCATCACAGTCATCATCATCATCATCATCATTCCTGTGAGTCCTTGTAGAAAATATGGACACATTTAAATCTCTCCCTCTCAGTAGGTTTTAGGGCTCAGCAGACTCTGTGGCTTGAAGAGGGTCTCGCTCATGATCTCCGCCATGCTCAGGTCCTCCATCTGCAGCATGGCGTAGAAGATGTTCATGTTCCTCAAGATGGTCGCCCCTTCTTCAGCGTAGGCGGCAACCAACCACTGTACCAAGGTGGGGTTTTCTCTTACAAAATTCGTTAATAGTAAATTTAAATTGTTAATGATGCTATAAAATATAATAACATCCACGTGCCAGTTATCACATAGACTGAATGTCCCGACGTCGCCCCCCCCCCCCACACCTTCCATAAAATGACGTCATGCCTAAGCTATCCACTGTTCTATTTCTAGTTGTTCTATGGCTGTAAACGTACGTACACTTCAACTTGCCTTCCAAGGTATGTGACGTCAGTTGAAGGTTAGAATACTCAATCACCGTCAATAAATGATCAGAAGGTTATCGTCCCAAATGTGCCCATTAGAGATTATCTTTTCCCATATTAAGTGTCGGTGCAGTCGATACGGGTTCGATTCCCGGCTGACAAAAAGTTTTTTTAATAAAATGTTTGATTACCAAAATAAATGCTATAATGGGAAATTACATATTTTAGCGTCATAAGCTTTTATTAAAGACAAAGTTTGTTTTAATTTCTTATTCTCATTGCATGTAGAAAGTTTGTTATAATAAAGGAGTTTATATTTGTTAATTTACTTGTAATGTTAATAAAGTAAAGTGCTATTGTTTTGTTGTGGTTGTTGACTTCTAGTTTTTAAAAAGAATTATTAGGTGTCCAATTGCAGTCAATAGTGAAACACCTGTACAGGCGTATCGTGTTAATTTATAAAAAATAAAAACTCTATAAAATAATATGTTTTTGTTTTCGTATGTAATACATTTAATTATTGATTTTAAAAACAAATTACTCCAATTACTGAATCAAACAACCAAACGTTGTTTTTGTTAAAAAATAAAACGCTCATAAACATTATACAAGCATTGTACTTCCCGAAGTATTAATTAAAATATTAACGAGAATATATTTCTAGTTTCCCTTTAACAAGATTATATTTCTATAGGGGAGATAATTTGACTGCACTTCGTTAGGCAATCTTGAAATTATTCGTTGTGTTTTCATGAAAATATTCCCTAAACTAAAGACAATTTACCTAGCTCAGATTGTTACATCATAAGGGTTAGATGGGGGAGAAATCATTTACGTCTTTATCAGAAATTATTATAATTTTATTGTCTGTATGTTTACATTCATTTTTTAACAAAGACGGCTTATTTACGACTAGCGTACCCGTCCACCGCGCGTTGCCGCGGGGATAGAAGAAAGTTTGACAATTGTATTAGAAGGATTTCACCAACGCGTTTCCAGTCATATGCTCTTAGATGCGTGACCCTCTTTTCTAAAAGTGAGTTATTTAAATGTAAATAATGCCTGCGCTTGGATCATAAATATCGGGACTCGGGTTTACCTACACTACCGTATGAAAGCATTGAGTGTACATTCATCACTCACCGAAATAATATGGTAGAATACACTTCGGTGACCGCCCATGTGTCAGAGACGTAGAGGGGCGCTCTCAGGGCCCCCACCCCTCGATTACACTACTGCATAGGCTCCTTAAAACTAACAGGCGCCCTCGGCCTAATAGCATCCTGTTAATAATGATGCAGATTTCGTCATTCGCTAAAGTGACACAAATGAACAGGATTTTTTTCTTTGACTCGTAAAAAAGTATTTGACGTGTTTTAAACATCAGCGCGACTGATGCAATATGCTGGCGTTACTAATGGTCTATTATTAGATGCTCGATCTCAATTTCTGACTGGATTGTCTAATAATAGATGCTTATTGCATCATTCGCAAAGTGACCAAACTCTACAGTAGGCTCTTCATATTCAAAAAGTTATTTTTTCATCTTTAGCAAGGGGACAAACTGTACAGAAGGATTTTCTCGCGTTACAAAGTTATTTTTAGAAGCCTGTTGTAGTTTGCTGCTGAATATAGTAATACCCCTTACTCGCTATGCAGGACGCTCGATTAATGGATGCCAAGTGCCAACATAGTCGCTCTAAAACTCTGGGCGCCAAACCGTGTATTGACGAAAGTTGTACCCTATATGGCGCCGCCCGTAAGAAACGTTAGTTTTCTTTTTCGCAGAAATATTCTCGAGAGTATTCTCATCTACTCCCTAAAGTTTCATGGCACTCGAATGAACCGCATCCGAGTTTTATTTTTTATATACCGTGTGTAGAGAAAAAAAAATCGCTCCCCCCGGAGGGCGCCGCCCTTGCAAATATTAAACAATATTTTTTGCAGAACCCTACTATTGAGTGATCTAATCATCTCCCCAAAGTTTCATGGTACACGGATTAACGGTGTGAAACCGAAATAGACTTTTATTTTTATAAACCGTATATAGAGAAAAAATCGCAGCCTCACGTGGCGCCGCCCTTGCGAAATTAAAAATGATTTTTTACAGAACCATTTCCTAGAGTTTTATAATGAACTCCCCAAAGTTTCATGCCTATCGGATGAACGGTGTCACTGCAAATCACTTTTATTATTTTTATATACCGTATATTGAGAAAAATCGCACCCTCCCGTGGCGCCGCCCTTGCGAAATTAAAAATGATTTTTGTACAGAACCCTTTCCGAGAGAGTTGTAATTAACTCCCTAAAGTCTCATGGCTATCGGGTGAAGGCTGTCAAACCAAAATCGACTTTTATTTTTATATACCGCATATAGAGAAGAAACAAATCTCGCCCTGTCGGGGCGCCACCGCGGCGAATTTGAAATTTTTTTTTCGCAGAAACCTTCCCAGGAATATTCTCAGCAACTTCCCAAAGTTTCACGGCGATGTGATGAGAGGTGTAGTAATGCAAAAAGGACAAATAGACAGACAAACAAACACACATACAAACATACATTGCTTTATATATATATAGATTATAATTTGTTTGTCAAATTATACACTATCTGATTTGAATTTGAATGGAATTTAGCGTGGCTATGTATCGGCGTCGGCGGTGTGAAGGTAGCATGGTTGCCTTCTAAGCAGTCGATCCGGTTTCGATTCACGGCTGACGCAAGGCTCATTTTTACTTTTTAAAATTTTACAAAAGTCGTGTATAGTAAATTTTTATGTTAAATTTTAATGATTCTAAGATATATAATAACATTAATGTGCCAGTTATCACATAGACCAGGGGTCGGCAACCTTTTGAGACGGAAGAGCCAAAAGTTACAATTTTCAAAATTCCTTAGTTTGTAAGAGCCACATTTTTTTTTCAATATTTTCGTATTTGATTTGGATTATGTAAATAAATTTGATTTGTTATTAAAAATAAATAACTTTAAATATGAAATAATATCTATTTATATAAAAACATACATGTTTCGCCAGAGTAATGAAATTAGTAATCAAATAATATAACTATAGGACTATCCCAATCCACTTTAGAAGCTTTAACTTTTTTTTCTGTCTTACGGAGGTGTCTCCCATTAACCAGGCAGGCCTCAACACGGCAAACGCCAACTAACTGGCTTTGATATCGCTTTGATCACTGTGTATCGGTCACTTCTGTCCTTTGGTTCTCACCAGGCTTATCTTCCAACCCACAATGGCCGTAAGAAGCTAAAAACTATAAAAAAAAACTACGTCACTCAGGACAAATTAATGATTACTGACTGATAGGGAAATGTATTCTGAATAAAATAACATTCCCATTTAACGATATTCAAAAAAATCGGCACTTGGGCAGTGGCAAGCATGGAATTATTGCAACGGCTGTGGGGTTGGGCCAGGTGCCCAAGCTGCTATTGGGTGTGCGTATACTTTCTAATGCACGTATTTTCACTGTCCTCTGGTGAGTATTTTTCTCCTGTTTAATTAAAGTTGTGTTTCTTTACAGTGTAATATTTGTTTTGAATTTTTAAAATGAAATAATAGAACTATTAATATTAGTGCAAGGAGCTGGAGAGCAGCATCATGACATCGAAGAGCCGCATGCGGCTCGCGAGCCGCAGGTTGCCGACCCCTGACATAGACTGAAAGTCCCGAAGTCGCCCCCCACATCTTCAATAAAATGACGTCATACCTAAGCTAACCACTTCAGCTAGACTTCAAGGAGTGTGAGATCAGTTGAAGGTAAGAGTAGTCAATCACCGTAAACAAATGATCAGAGGGCTGTATTCTCATTTTGTGCATTAGAGATTATCCTTTCACATATTGATTGTCGTGGTGTAAAGGTCAGCATGGGGTCCTCCAAGCAAACGATCCGGGTTCGAACCCAGGCTGACGGACTGTTTTCCGATAAAATGTTTGATTTCAGAAAAAAAAATGGTATGTACAAGGCTTGTTATTAATGGGGTCTTTAAATTTTTTAATTTACTAGTTATGTTAATAAAATAAAGTGCGGTTGTTTTGTTGTGCCTGGTTACTTCTAGTTTAAAAAAAAAAAATTTTAGATGTACTTTTTGGAAATTGCAAGAAGTACTCATAATGGAGTATCGTGTATATTTATAAAGATAAAAATGCAATAAAATAACGAGTTTTTGTTTTGTATTTAGTCACTTTGTTTATTAATTTTAAAAATAAAATACTCCAATTACTGAATCAAACAAACAATCAAATAATGTTTTTGTTAATAAGGAAAACACTTTTAAATATTATATAACCCTTTTTCTAGCCAAAGTATTAATTAAAATATGAACGAGGATACATTTTTATTTTCCCTTTAATGTGGTTATATTTTAATATGGGAGATAATTGACTGCACTTAGTAAGGCAATCTAGCAAGGTGTTTGACGTCAATTAAAGGTAAGCATATTCAATCGCCATCAACAAATGATCAGAAGGTTGTATTCCAAAATTTGCGCATTAAAAATTATCTTTTCCCATAATGTCGTGGTGTGAAGGTCAGCATAGATCTTTCAAGCAGTCGATCCGGGTTCGATTCCCGGTTGACGAACTGTTTTTTTTATAAAATGTTTGATAACCAAAACAAATGCTATAAAATGGGAAATTACATATCTTAACGACATAAGCTTTTATTAAAAGGAGAAAGTTTGTTTTAATTTCTTATTTTCATTGCATGTACAATGTTTGTAATAATAAAGGAGTTTATATGTGTTATTTTACTAGTTAAAGTAATAAAAAAACGCGATTGTTTGGTTGTGGCCGTTGACTTGTGGTTTAAAAAAAATTATCAGTTGTCCATTCGGCTTCCTATATGGAACACCTATAAAGGCGTGTAGTGTTAATTAATGACTGCACTTAGATAGGCAATCATTTGTATTCCTTCTTATTGGGATTATTCGATATTTTAACAATGTTGACATTATACACGGAACATACAATTATGTTCTCTTGCAGTTTTCAATAACGATAGGCTTCATGCTAAACTAATAATAGTAGCATTTACGGGTTTAAACTTTATTTGCATGTCATTGACTCCACAACCCGTACCAGCCTTACTTGTTTTATGTTTTATCCAATAATTTGTCAAATCGTAGACCAGTCTTATTTTATCAGAAGCGTTAGACTGGAGTCCCTAGAGGAAGAGGAAAGTAGACAGGTCAAGGAAATCCTGGAGAAGGACAATAGAAGAGGCAAGGGTTGCCGGCAGTAGCGTAGCGAGGGGGGGGCGGGTGGCGGGACATATGTCCCCGGGCGCCGACCTTAGGGGGCGTCAAAATGGGTTGGAAAAATAAATTGAAAGGTTGAGGGGGTGCAAATCGAAAGTTTGATTGGGGGGGGGGGTGCAAATCGAAATCTCGAGGGGGGTGCAAATCGAAAGTTTGAGGGGGGGGGGGTGCAAATCGAAATCTCAAGGGGGTGGGGTGCAAATCGAAAATTTTGTCCCGGGCGCCGGGAAGGGTCACTACGCCTCTGGTTGCCGGGCTTATAAAGAGGGCTGCCCAAAACAGAGTACGGCGGAGACGTGTGACGTCATATGTACGAAATATTACTCAATCACTGTCATCAACTGATCCGAACGTTCTAGAATTTATCTTTTGCCTTTACATGAAAGCGTCGGTGGTGTAAAGGTTACATTTTATAAAAACGTTTATTTAATAGCGGGATAACAGCAGAGGAGCAATATTAAAAAATTATTTTTTTAAAATAAAAAGCGGTCTTCACTTCCTGGACCACACGCTACCATTTAGCTCTGATCAATGGCAACATTTTGTCACCATATTCCACCCCACCTCCTCCTCCCCCCCCCCCCTCAACCCATTGTGATATTGTTTATGGATGACCATACGCAGATCAATATTCAGATTCCTCAAATTCCTTGTTTTATTGTCAATAGTTGACTTCTAGAAAGTTGAAATTTCCAGTTGAAGTTTCTCCCCCCCCCCCCCCCGCCTCTCAGGAGTGTGACTACAAATAGGTCAATATTCGAAGCTTTCAAAATAATCACAATCCAATTTGAATTTGAATGAAATTGAGCTATGTTATGCATCGGCGTCGGTGGTGTAAAGGTCAGCATGGTTGCCTTCCAAGCAGTCGATCCGGGTTCGATTCCCGGCTGACGCATAGTATTTTTTATTTACTTTCTACCACTCCGTCCCCCACTACTGTGATGTGGTTTTTGGGTGACCCCAAAAAGGTCAATAGAAATCACCATTTTTACGTCTGGAAGTGTTAATGTTTTTTTTTTCAAGAACTCGATATTTTCAGTGATGTATTTACGACGTCATTGTTCGAATCAATCACTTAGTTATCTAAGTGAAGTTCTATTTCCAGTTGTTGTATGGCTCTAGTCTGTAGTCGTACGTACACTTCAGCTAGACTTCAAGGTGTGTTACGTCAATTGAAGGTAAGAATACTCAATCACCGTCAGCAAATGATCAGAAGGCTGTATTCTCAAATTTGTTCATTATAAATTATTATTTCCCATTTTGAGTGTCGTGGTGTAAAGGTCAGCATGGGGTCTTCCAAGCAGTCGATCCGGATTCGATTCTCAGCTGACGAACTGTTTTTTAATGAAATGTTTGATTACGCGAAAAAAATGCTATAATGGGAAATGGGAAATTACATATTTTAGCGTCATAATCTTTTATTAAAATGAGAAAGTTTGTTTTAGTTTCTTATTGTTATTGCATGCCAAATGTTTGTTATTTTACTAATCATGTTAAAAAATATAACGTGTGATTGCTTAGTTTGTTGTAGCTGTTTTTTTTTCTTTTTTTTTTGTTTTTTTTTTGTTTAATATATTTCCTTCCACACAGCTCACTCCATTTTAGCCAGGAGCTAGCTGTGTGGACAGGTTACATGATAAAATACATACAATTCATAGCATTGCATACATAAAATTTTACACAGTGGCGGAACTAGAAAATTTGGGCCACCCCGCAAAAAAAATATTTTGGGCCCCATATATATATATATATATATATATATATATATATATATATGTACCAAACAAAATACCAAAATACGAACATAGAATACTCAATTCGGGATTGTTCGAAATTTGATAAATTAAAAATTCTTAGTTTTTATTTTAATTAAAACATGATGCAGCAACACATTATTTGTGTAAAGTGTAAGTACTATTAGTCTGTTTTGAAATTCTTTGTTTTAATGTGTGACATGTTTGCTAATAAGCAAGTCGGTCAAAAGAATATGAAGCATGAAAGCTTTGTATGTGTAATGGCTTCTCGCCTTATGTTTATTTTAAAGTTTTTTTTGTATTTATATTATTAGTTTTTTATACAATTCATTTTTATACTATGTCATTCTTTATTATGTATTTAAAAAAATAATAATTAAGAGAAGTAATTAAGAGAAGTTCCGCCCCTGATTTTACAATGTAATTTTCTTGATTTTCCTTCTGTTTTCTTGGTTTCATTTTTCCATCTTCTTCTGATTTCTTGTTTTTATTTCCGGTTTCTTTACAAATAACATAGAGTACATGACGAAACATGATCGCTTCTCGTAGTTCTTGGCCTTTGTTTTTGCGTGTATAACAATCTTGATTAGGTAGTGGTTGAATCTTAGTTGGTAGATGTAGTTCGAGAGTATCAATGAGGGATGTTCCGTTGATGAAGGGATGAGTTTGGTGTCGTGGCGTGATGGTAGAGTTGAATCGATGAGGTATGATGCATTGGTGAAAGGGCGAGTCTCGCGTATTGTCGTTGATAGCAGAGATGTTCGAACGAGTGGAGCTTGGAGAGAATAGTTGAGTTGGGGTCCTTGTGTTGAGATATCGTTTAAAGTGGGTTGCTTTGAATTATTGTTTATTGTGGTTTGAAAAAAAGAGTGAAATTGTTTCTTAGTTGAGTAATTGAGGTGGGTGAGATGACGTTGAAGAATGAAGTTTTCCTTATATTGCTGAGTCGAGGATTGTAGATGTGAAGAATTTGGGCTTGGTCAAGTAGTTGAAATGGGCAAAGTGAAGCTGTTGACGAGTGTTTATTATAGGTAAGTTGAGTGGTTGACCTTTGAGAGGTGGTTAGTTGATTTGCTGGTATTTGATGGAACCTCCCACCTAAGATTTCTCCTAGGTGGGTGTCATCAGAGTGATAGTGAGGTTGTTGATAGCGAGGTAGTTGTGTTTTGCGTAGTTGATCTTTGAGAGATGATGAGTTGATTTGCTGGCGATTATGACGGAGCCTCCCACCTAAGATTTCTCCTAGGTGGGTGTCGTCAGGCTGAGGAATAGAAATTGAAAAATTAGCCACTCGTACATTTGAAGCCACCCAATACAAGTACTGGGTGACTCATCTCGAGGGCATGTGCACTTCGAGGGATGTGTGGGCGCAACCCCGCAGCGATCGTTGGCAAGATTTGCATTTGATTGCTTGAGGAGTTGAGTAGTAGATTGACCGCCTCTCGGCCCCGGCAGCCAGCCCTAAAAAGGGCTGACCAACCTAATGGCTAAGATCCATGTAGATCCATAACAGATACAACAATTTGATCTTAGCCACATAAGCTTTTATTAAAAGGAGAAAGTTTGTTTTAATTTCTTATTCTCATTGCATGTACAAACTTTGTTATAATAAAGGAGTTTATAGTTTTTATTTTACTAGTTAAGGTAATAAAATAAAGCGCAATTGTTTTGTTGTGTCTGTTGACTTGTAGTTTAATTTGTTTTTTTCATTTTACAAACAAGATTTATTAAGATGAGATGATAATAACATTTAGTCTTTTGCTTTCTCTGCTGTTATTATTTCTTTCGAAGATATGCTGGCCGCAAGAGAATCCAGTATAGAAAAGTTTGATAACTCCTCTTCTGTTAGTTTATATACCTTTGTGATTAATTTTGTGTCTGCTATTTTCGGAAGTTGATCTAAATCAGATGGATCTTTCCCAAGCAATTCAGATATTTTGTTCAATGTATTGAAATCAGTGTCATCCACAATAGCTACAAACACACTTTTGTCTGAATCTGATACACCAAAAGATCGAAAAGATTCAGAAATATTTTTGCTTGATGAAAGACTATATAAAATCTCTGAGTGCACATTCTTCGTTACCATTGAGTTTGTACGCTGAAGGTGGACTGCTTTGTTGGCTGCTACCAAAACTTGAAATTGATCCATCACCATATTAGCTTTAAGAAGACTTGCTTCGATTAATCCACTCATTGTTTGGACATGAAAAATAATTATTAGGTTATAATTTGATTTAAGCTTTCCAACACCTATGAAGCGTATCGTGTTTATTTACAAGGATAAAAATGCAATAAAACAACGAGTTTTTGTTTTCGTATGTAGTTACAGTTTTTATTAATTTAAAAAAATAAAATAATCCAATTACTGAACCAAACAACAAAATATTGTTTAAGTTAATATAATAAATACTCATAAACATTATATAAGCATTGTACTTTCCAAAGTATTAATTAAAATATTAACGAGAATACATTTTTAGCTTCACATTAACATAGTTATATTTAAATATGGGAGATAACTGATTGCACTTAGGCAATCATTTAAATTATTCGTTGTGTTGTCAGGAAAATATCCCCTATACTAAAGACAATTTACCTAGCTCAAGTTGTTACATCAGAAGGGTTAGATGGGGGAGAAATTATTTACGTCCCTATCAGAAATTATTATAATTTTATTGTCTATATGTTTATATTCATTTTGTAACAAAGACGGCTTATTTAAGATTATATGTTTGTCAAATTATTTACTATCCGATTTGAATTTCAATAGCATTGAGCTACCGTCGGCGATGGTGTAAAGGTCAGAATGGTTACCTTCCAAGCAGTCGATCCTGGTTCGGTTCTCGGCTGACGCAAGGCTCATTTTTACTTTGTTTTTCCTATTTTTTACTTTTACAAAAGTCGTTAATAGCTTATTTTTATTTTAAATTTTAATGATTCTAGGAAATATAATAACATCAACGTGCCAGTTATCATAAAGACTGAAAGTCCCAAAGTTACCCCCCCCCCCTACAAACTCAAAACTTTCATAAAATGACGTCATACCTATGCTAACCACTCCTTGCCCCCCCCCCCCCCCCAACCATGTTTTTAAAATCGCAGCATTTCTTTTCTTAATATATCGATTTCTTTCTGAAATATTTGCTGAGCTGTTTCAACACTGAGCATATCAATAGGTTACTCAATTCTATTACAGTTTACAAAACTAGTCTTTCAAAACCTGAAATAAATGCTGAGATTCAGTTTGAAACATTACTTTCAACAACGCAAAAGTGGTCCTGACTCCCTGAACCCCCTCCCACCTCTATCCCTGATCAGTGATCCACCCCCACCCCATCACATTATTATTGTTTTTACGTCTGGTAGTGTCAATGGTTGTTTTTTTAGAACTTGAAATTTTCAATGAACGTTTGTTTTACGAGATTCTATTCTATTATAAAAAGTTTAAGTAATTAAAAATGGATTAAAAATATTGTCCCGAGTTGCCATACCCCGTTGTGTTATATTAGAATATTCGAGAAAGTTTAGGGGAGATCACTCCCAATTTATTTAAATACAATTTCAAAGACATGAGCATAAATTAAATGCGTAGTGATTCTAATTAATAGAATTACTAGACGAGGAATATTTTAAAATTGCTTTTTACCAGATAAAAGGCTTGGATTTAATACAAAAACATTACGATTGTTTAAGCTCTTTTGGTGTTGGTTGGTTGTCATTTGAAACATTGCTGTTATTTTTCATTGTTCGTTGAACCAGAGACGTAGCGACCCTCCCGGAGACACACTTTCAATTAGGCGTCTTCCCCCCTCCCCATATATATTTTATATTTATAATTCAAAATAGCAGCTAAAATGAGCTTATTTTGGCGCCCCTGGGTCTGCGCTCGGGGATATATGTACCCCTTCCTCCCCCGTCGCTACGCCTCTGGGTTGGACTAGTCCTCTTCATCTCTGTAGACATACGTTCCTTCGTTGTTTGAGTCTTGTCTACAATAAACTTTGGTGTGTGCTGGGTCGTTGTCTGAGTGCCAGCTTTTGAGGTGCGTTTTTAGTTGTTTTTTTTGTGGTAAAGTCGGTGTCTGTAGCCTCACAATACGTTTGAGCATGTTTGAGCATGTTTGTATCTTGTAAGTTTGTATATGCGACAGTTTAAGGCAGAGGCGTAGCGACCCTTCCCGGCGCCCGGGGACAAACTTTTCGATTTGCACCCCCTGAACCTTTCAATTTTTTTACAACCCATTTTGGCGCCCCCTAAGGTCGGCGCCCAGGGACATATCTCCCCCCCCCCCTCGCTACGCTACTGGTTCAAGGCGTCGAAGTGTTCCTTAACCATAAGGTTTGCCCGTGGTACGAAGAACAAACAAAAGCAGAGCAGTCAATTGTTGAGTCGGTCTTCAGTCGGTGTTTTGGACGGGGTGGTGGCTGCTGACTCGCTGTCTCCTACATTAACTTGAGCTGCTTTTGTTGTTTTCTCCTGTTCTGGGCTGTCCTCTTACTTCCTTTTGGTTGTTGAAGTCAGCAAGATTATTTGTTGTTGTTAGATTTGAGGGTCGGATGTTTCTTTCTATGGTGTCGATTTCTGTGTGATGACTGCATACATGCTTGTTACTGGCTGTTGTGCTGCGTCGCCATGTTGTGGCTGATTAATTTTTTTGTTTTGTTTTGTTAGGTGAGAGTTCCCAGTCTATGTCTAAGCTTTGTTTGAAATATTCCTTTTAACTCGATGTCAGTGTATTTTTTAAAATAAAATCTAAATTTATTACTATTTTCCCACTTAGTCTATCTATAAATAGCCGTTGCTACTAGTCTGTTTTCGTCTTCTGTTCTTTGTCTAGTCGTGTTAATTACAATAATTAAGTTAAGTGTGATTACTTTATTTCTTGTGGCTGTTTGATTGGTGGTTTTTAATATTTTCTCAAGTGTTTGCTTTGCTTTCTGTACTAATGTACAAGCAAATGAATGTGTTTCTCGGTTTCTTGTATATTTTGTTTGACGTTTGACAAGTTATTTTAACATTTTGATTTGACTTTGTATTTCGTAACACTGGTGTTGTATTAAAAATCAGTCTGTACGCTAATTCCCTTTCTTTTGGTGTAAAGAGTTTATTATGTAGGTTTCTAATATATATATATATATATATATATATATATATATATATATATATATATATATATATATATATATACTAGCCGTCCCGGCCAGGCCCTGCTCTGGCTTCTGTGAAAAACCTTTCTGTTAAAGACCATTACCTGTGTGTTTAGTAATCATCATAAACCCGGCATTGCCCACCCAAACCACAACCAACCAAAACAACAAAACGCAAACATAACGCTAACACAATTACAAATACAAACGAAAACAAAAACCTAACAACAAACCCAACCACAACCACAAACACCAATACAAAAACAAAGAAAAAACAAACAAAAAAGCAAACGAAAACAAAAACCTAACAACAAACCCAACCACAAACACCAATACCAAAAAAACAAAAAAAAAACAACGAAAAAGCAAACGAAAACAAACCAAATCCAAACGCAAAACCAACCAAAAACACAAATACAAACCCAAAGAAAAAAACACAAACAAAAACGAAAAAAGAAAGAACAAAAACGAACCAAATCAAAACGCAACCACTAACGCAAACCCACCTAAACACAAAGAAAACACTAAAGCGAACATAAACGCCCGGGGTGGAATCACCTGTTTTAGCTTAATGAACGACTATAGTACCCCAACTTATTCATAGTCTTTTGCACTCACTTAAACGAACGCGCCTGTTTCAATTTAATGAACAATTTTAACACTCCAAGCTTATCCGTAAAATACCTACAACATTTGCACTTGATCAATCCCCGCTAATTATGTAACTATTTTTTTTTCCCAACACCAAAACAAAGTAATTAAAAAGTAAATTCTTTTCGACTAATGCAATGGTTTTATAAAGGGAAGTAATTGTGTTTTCCTAATTTATCAAATTGAAGTAAGTGCTATAGGACTAAATAAAGACATAATTAGAATTTTTGTAAAAGATGATATTTTTTTAAAACTTGTGTTTAATGAACATGCCGACAATTATTACTATAATTTGAAAAATGAAAATTATTTCCCAACACTTTCAATAGTAATTTTTTAACTCATAAATTTAGACAAATGCGCACGATAATTGTTTAACACTTAAATCCATCCAAGACCAACGACAAACATATGCGTTACGTACAGAACTGAGCTTTATATATTAGATATACATATATATATATATATATATATATATATATATATATATATATATATATATATATATATATATATATATATATATATATATATATATATATATATATATATAATTCTCCTCTTCGAGCCGTTAGAAAACAAGCTGCAAACGCTCTCCCTACCTCCCCACCCCTACATGGTTTTAGTGAGCTGTGTTCACTCTAAATGTTTACAAGCAGAGCCAACGATTTTAAACGTAGGGGGGGGGGGGAGGAGGGGGGGAGGGAAGGAAGGGGGGGGGGGTTATGGTCCTTAACGAGCTACTTATAGTGTTTTAAAGAAATATTTTCAGTGTCAGCGTTGGTACTGTCGAATTCACAAATTATGAATTATTGAAAATTAGAAACAACTAAATAGCGGCGTATGTTATGCCGCGGGCCGGCTCGTATATATATAATTCTCTTCTTCGAGCCGTTAGAAAACAAGCTGCAAACGCGCTCCCTACCTCCCCACCCCTACATGGTTTTAGTGAGCTGTGTTCACTCTAAATGTTGACAAGCAGAGCCAACGATTTTAAACGTAGGGGGGAAGGAAGGGGGGGGGGTGTTATGGTCCTTAACGAGCTACTTATAGTGTTTTAAAGAAATATTTACAGTGGCAGCGTTGGTACTGTCGAATTCACAAATTATGAATTACTGAAAAGAAGAAAAAACAACAACTAAATAGCGGCGTATGTTATGCCGCGGGCCGGCTCGTATATTATATTGTGTTCCCTGGGCCAACTAATCCTGGTGTATAAAGTTGTCGCTTGTTGTTTGATTAGGATGTCGTATATTTTGTGTGTGTCTTCCCCAATAATGCTTTTGTTTCCTTGGAATGTTGCTAGCGTTTCTTTATAAAATGTCATGTAGCCCTATACCTCCATTTAATTTGTTTTGTATTAAAGTTTTGTGGCTAATGTTTCTAATAGTGTTTTTGAAAATGAATTATCTAAAGTGCTTGTTTGTTTGTTTAATAAACGAGTTGGGAATTGTAGAGTATGTCGCTGCGAAAATTATTTTTGGAATGATGTATCTGTTTACTAATGCAGTTGTGGCAAAGATAGTTGTTTTGCAGTATTGGTATTTTTTCAGCTTTAGAATTATTTTATTGTTAAGTATGGCCCAAGTTTCTTGGTCGTCTTTTGTGGGATCGCTGTTATGAGTTATTCCATGAGTTTGTCTGTTATTGTTTTGTAATTATCATCACCTTTCCATATTTTTCCTTTCCGTTTAATTGAGGATTTTAAAATAATCAGCAGAACAATCGGAGAAATGTCCAAAATACAATTACGTATCGTTAATTCAAAGGATAATAATGTAATAAAACAACAGCTGTTTTGTTTTCGTATATAGTCACCTTGTTTATTAATGTTAAAAATAAAATACTCTAATTACTGAATTAAACAACCATCAATGTGTTTTGCTAATAAAAATAAACATTAATAAACTTTGTATAAGCATTGTACTTCCCGAAGTATTAATTAATAAATTAATGAGAATACATTTCTATTTTTCCTTTAACAAAGTAGTCGTTTAATATGGGAGGTAATTAATTGCACTTAGTAAGGCAATCATTGAAATAATTCGTTGTGTTGTCTGGAAAATATCGACACACTCAAGACAATTTACCCATTTAGATTGTTACATCATAAGGGTTAGATAGGGAGATAACTTATGGTCTCGTTCGCAGATATTTTGAGAAATTGTTTACGTCCGTATCGGAAATTATTATAATTTTATTGTCTATATTTTTATTTTCATGTTGTTACAAAGCCCGGCTTATTTACGAGTATATTTTACGAACGGTTTTTAAAAGAATTTTTCGGTTTCCCTATAAAAATATTGTTGATTTAAATTTTAATACTAAGGAAATATAAACTACATTATTTTTTTTTTAATTCAGTGCCTTATTTTATTCAAGTCGCATGTTTACTTTTTTAAATGATTGTTATGATAGGTCTATTACATTTTAAAAGCTTTAATGTGTTCAGTTCTATGCCCAGCCGCCTTTAGCTTCCTTATCGTGAGTCAGGTACCCATTAGAGCTGGTTGGACTCAGGGGCTTTCCACTGACTTGTGCCACCAAACAGTCAATCTTCAAATCAATCACCGTCGATTCAACCACTGTCCGATCAGAATTTTAAAAAAGTCTAAGTTGGTACATGTATCGGCGTCGGTGGTGTAAAGGTCAGCATGGTTGCCTTCCAAGCAGTCGATCCGGGTTCGATTCCCGGCTGACGCAAGTCTCAGTTTTACTTTTTAACTTTTACAAAAGTCGTGAATAGTAAATTTTTATTTTAAATTTTAATGATCCTAAGATATATAATAAAATACTTAAAAAAACTTTTTAAAAAACCACGTTTTTCTTGTGGACTAAAAAGTAGAAAATAACTATTTACATACATTTGATGACAAAAAACGTGGGTACGTTCACCATCAAATTTCCCGACCCATCTGCCCGACCCACGTTTTTTGTCATCAAATGTATGTAAATAGTTATTTTCTACTTTTTAGTCCACAAGAAAAACGTGGTTTTTTAAAAAGTTTTTTTAAGTATTTTATTTTCTCCTTTTTAGTCCGTTGCTACACATAAAAAACGTGGTTTTTAAAAAAGTTTTTTATATAGTTTATTTTCTACTTCATCTAATGACTTGATTAAGTATGACTTGACTAAGTGTTTATAAATACACGGACTAAAAAAATCTTGAGCGACCAGGATTCGAACCTGGGTTGTCGCGGCCACAACGCGAAGTACTAACTACTATGCGATCACGGCCAGCGCGCTCACATCGATTGGGGCCGAAGTAAATGTGTCGATAGGCCTCCAGTCTTGTCGGTATCTTTAGAAATCATGTCCTCAGTTTTATGGTCCTTCGGGCGTAATTAAATTAAGCTAATTACGGTCTCTAATTGCTAGTTTTTATGATTGCATCTGAAATTGTTAGGCGAAAGTAGCCTGCCTGCCAAATTTCAGAGCTCTAGAGCAATCAGAAGTGGGTTAATTTTCGATGTCAATTTTAACAACAAACATCCAAACAAACAAATAAACGCGAAGCTGAGTTAATAAAAACGTGTTAATAACATCAATGTGCCAGTTATCACATTGACATAGACCAGGGGTCGGCAACCTGCGGCTCGCGAGCCGCATGCGGCTCTTTAGATATCAAGATGCGGCTCTCCAGCTCCTTGCACAAATACTAATAATCTTAATCAAAAAATAAAATATTTGAGATAAAAAAATGTTAGTGGCTCTTTAAAACCAGGGAAATTTTGAAAATTGTAACTTTTGGCTCTTCCGCTTCAAAAGGTTGCCGACCCCTGACATAGACTGAAAGTCCGAAAGTCGCCCCCCACACCTTCCATAAAATGACGTTATACCTAAGCTAACCACTGTTCTATTTCCAGTTGTTCAATGGCTCTGGTCTGTTGTCGTACGTACCCTTCAACTTGCCTTCAAGGTGTGTGACGTGAATTGAAGGTAAGAATACTCAATCACCGTCAACAAATGATCAGAAGGTTATATTCTCAAATTTGTGGATTAGAGATTATCTTATCCCATAGTGTCGTGGTGTAAAGGTCAGCATGGGGTCTTCCAAGCAGTCGATCCGGGTTCGATTCCCGGCTGTCGAACTGTTTTTTAATAAAATGTTTGATTACCAAAATAAATGCTGTAATGGAAAATGGGAAATTACATATCTTAGCGACATACGCTTTTATTTAAAGTAGAAAGTTTGTTTTAATTTCTTATTCTCATTGCATGTACTAAGTTTGTTACAATAGAGGAGTTTATATTTGTTATTTTACTAGTTATGCTAATAAAATTAAACGCGATTGTTTTGTTGTGGCTGTTGACTTGTAATTGTAGTTGAAAAATAAAATTATTATGTGGATAATAGAATTTAACAACGAAACACTAACTTTAACGAATCGTGTTAATTCATAAGGATAAAAATGCAAAAAAACAACTTGTTTTTATTTTGGTATGTAGTCATTTTGTTTATTGATTTTAAAACTAAAATACTCCAATTACTAAACACAACAATCAAACAGTATTTTTGTTAATATTGAAAACACTTATAAACATTACATAAACCTTCTACTTCCCGAATTATTAATTTTAATATTAACGAGAATACATTTGTATTTTCCCTTTAACAATGTTGTATTGTAATATGGGAGATGATTGATTGCACTTAGTTAGGCAATCTTTGAAATTATTCGTTGTATTGTCAGGAATATATCTCCTATAGTGTCCTATACTAAAGACAATTTACCTACGTCAAATTGTTACATCATAAGGGTTAGATGGGGGATAAATCATTTACGTCCCTATCATAAATTATTATAATTTTATTGTCTATATGTTTATATTTATATTCATTTTTTTTTAAAACAGCTTATTTACGATTATATCTTATGTATGGTTTTTAATAGACTTTTAATTATCAGGTATTTAATGTTATAAATCATATTAGTCGACTTACGAATGTATAAAGTAAGATGAAGTTGTCTTTGTATTCATACTTATTGGGATTATTCGATATTTTAACAATGTTTACATTATACACGAAACATACAATTATGTTGTCTTGCATTTTTCAATAAAGATAGGTTTTAGGCTAAACTAATAACAATAGCATATACTTGTTTAAACTTTATTTGCATGTAGGGGCGGAACTACAGTGCAGCCATACCCCGCAATGCGGAGGGGGGGGGGGCGGGGGGGGGGGGCACGCCATTTAGGGGCCCACAGCCGATAATAATAATTTATTTCATAGTTTGATTTTTAAAAATGTTCTTGCATTTTGACTTGATGGTTTTTTTGTAAACAGATTACCGTAGCTGCGGTTGGATTATGTTTATTCTATAGACACCACTCATACTCCACGCTCTTGTATATTCTTTTTCATTTTGTTTTTAAACCACCGTGAAAACCGATTCCTCTTTCTCCTACGATCAAACGTATCAAAGATAAGCAAACGTTCCAACCACTTCCATGACTTATTTCCCTTTTTTAAATAGTCAAATAGGGGTGCTCATAAGCCTGTTCTAATAGATTTTGTACTAAACAATTAATAAATTAATTGATTTTTTAAAATTAATTATTATTTTAATTAATTGTTATTTTTTTATAAAGTACTTACTAAAGAATGACATGGTATAAAAAGGAAATGAATTTAAAATTAATTATACAAAAAAAAAAACATAAAAATAAACATAACACGAGACACCATTACTTACACAAAGCTTTCATGTTTTATATTCATTGACCTTCTAGAGGTTAAGGGAGCTATTAGCAGAAATAAAATAAAACTGATTTTCACAATACGCACTAATGCACTTAGGACAGCGATGAGTATCCTTTGATCGTATTTTGTGTTTATATATATGTATATATATATATATATATATATATATATATATATATATAAATTGCGGGGGTTGCCCTTTTTTTCTAGTTCCGCCACTGTTTGCATGCCATTGACTCCACAACCCTTACTTGTCTTAAATGTTTTATGTTTTATCCAATTATTTGTCAAATTTTAGACAAGTCTAATTTTATAAAAAGCGTTAAACTGGAATTTTGAGATGAAGAGGAAAGTAGACAGGCCAAGGAAATCCTGGAGAAAGAAAATAGAAGAGGCAAGGGTTGCCGGGCTTATAAAGAGGGCTGCCCAAAACAGAGTACGGCAGAGAAGTGTGACGTCAAACGAATGTAATATTACTCAATCACTGTCACCAACTGATCCGAACGTTTTAGAATTTACCTTATGCCTTTTACATGAAATCATATTTGCTGTAAATGTTAAATTTTACAAAAACTTCTTTTTAAAAAGCGAGTTAACAGCGGAGTAGCAAATTTAAAAAAAATATTTTTTAAATTAAAAAGTGGTGTTCACTTCCTGGACCCCACACTAACATTTATCTCTGATCAATGGCAACACTTTGTCACCATATTCCACACCACCTCCTCCCCCCCCCCCAGTGGCGTAGCGAGCTCGGGTGTCACCCGGTGCGGCACTTAATGGTGTCACCCCCCCCCCCAGAGGCGTAGCGAGCCTTACCGGGGACAAACTTTCAAATTTTCGATTTGCACCCCCCTCAAGTTTTCGATTTGCTCCCCCCCCCCCTTAAACTTTCGATTTGCACCATCCCCTCAAGTTTTTCTCTATATATTCTGCTATTTTTTGCCTTGGTGTCACCCCCCTAAATGGTGTCACTCGGTGCGGTACGCACCCCCGCCTCCCCTCGCTACGCCCCTGCCCCCCCCCCCCCTCAACCCATTGTGATATAGTTTATGGATGACCATACGCAGATCAATATTCAAATTCCTCACATTCGTTGTTTTAGTGTCAATAGTAGACTTCTAGATAATTGAAATTTCCAGTTGAACTTTCTCCTCACCCCCCCCCCCCTCCCAGGACTGTTACTACAAATAGGTCAATATACGAATCAATCACTGTCAAATTAATCACTATCCGATTAGAATCTGAATGAAATTGAGCTCTACTATGTATCGGCGTCGGTGGTGTAAAGGTCAGCATGGTTGCCTTCCAAGCAGTCGATCCGGGTTCGATTGCCGGCTGACGCAATTATATTTTTTATTTTTTTTACTTTATTTCTTGTTTTTGAAAACTTTTGTTATTTTAAAAAATCGCAATAGAAATTTGTTAGAATACTTTATGTTGACAGGGTTCAGACAGGATTTTGGAAAACATAACGATGTATTAAGTAAAAATTCAACTGTAATTGTGAGGGCGTTTGTAGGCTGAAGTGTGACGTCATTTTTTTGTGACGGAGGGCAGGTAAAAATAAAATCGTCCAAAAAGCTTAATGCCATTTATGGATGACATCTAAAAGAAATAAAAATGTTTATTATTCAATCACTATTAATAAATGTTGTAGTAGTTTTTCTTCTAGTTTTTTCGTTGTATATCGGCGTCGGTGGTGTAAAGGTCAGCATTGTTGCCTTCAGTCGATCCTAGGACTGTGACTATAAATGGGTCAATATTCGAATCAATCACTGTCAAATTAAGCACTATCCGATTTGAATTTGAATGAAATTGTTTTCTATATAGTATCGGCGTCGGTGGTGTAAATGGCAGCATGGTTGCCTTCCAAACAGTCGATCCGGGTTCGATTCCCGGCTGACGCAGTTTTTTTTATTTTTACGCCTATTGTCAACTAAGTCTTCTACGGTAAATTTTTAATTACCTAAAAAAAAAGCAAGAACCTTCACTCTATTAACACAAAGCCCTATAGTCCCAAAACGCCTTCCCCCAACTTCCCTCCCCCCTCCACATCTTGCTCATCCCATAATGTGACGTCACGCTGATGCTTACAACTCCACCCCTGCAGAGTTTATTTTCTTAATAAATTGATTTCTTTCTGAAATATTGACTGAGCTCCGACAACATTGAGTATATTATGATGCAGAATTTCTTTATTACAAAAATAGTTTTTAAAAAAATCGACCTACGTTTGAGAATCAGTTTCAAACATTACTTTATAATATGAGAAATTTTCCGCCACCCCCTCCCCCCGCCATGAAATGTGACGTGGTTTATTGACGACGTAAATGCTCAAATCAATCACTGTCAACGACTGATTATAATGTTGTAGGTCTATAGCTACTATTTGGTTTTCCTATAACTCAATGGGGGGCCACACTTTAATATCGGCGTAGGTGGTGTAAAGGTTAGCATGGTTGCCTTCCAAGCAGTCGATCCGGGTTCGATTCCCGGCTGACGCATAGTATTTTTTAAATTTACCCTATCCCCCACTACTGTGATATGGTTTTTGGGTGACCCCAAAGAGGTCAATAGAACGTTCTTACGCCTGGAAGTATCAGTGGATATTTCAAGAACTCAATTTTTTAAGTGGATAAAAATGAAATAAAACAACGCCTTTTTGTTTTCGTATGTAGTCACCTTGTTTATTTAATTCAAAAACATAATGCCTCAATTACTAAATCAAACAACCAAACATTGTTTTTGTTAATACAGAAAACATTTATAAACATTATATAACCATTGTACTTACCGAAGTATTAATTAAAATATTAACGAGAATACATTTCTAGTTTCCCATTAACAAGGTTTTATTTCAATATGGGAGATAATTGACTGCACTTAGTTAGGCAATCATTGAAATTATTCGTTGTGTTGTCAGGAAAATATCCCCTACATTAAAGACAATTTACCGAGCTCAGGTTGTTACATCAGAAGGGTTAGATGGGGGAGAAATCATTTACGTCCCTATCAGAATTTATTAAAATTGTATTGCCTTTATGTTTATATTGATTTTGTAACAAAGGTGGCTTATTTACGATTATATGTTCTTCAAATTATTCACTATCCGATTTGAATTTGAATGGAATTGAGCGTAGCTATTTACGGCCGTCGGCGGTTTAAATGTCAGCATGGTTGCCTTTCAAGCAGTCGATCCGGGTTCGATTACCGAGAGACGCATTGCGCATTTTTACTTTTTTTACTTTTTTTACTTTTACAAAAGTCGTGAATAGTAAACCCTTTAAGTCGTATGTTTTGCTCTTTAAAATGTTGGTTATGATAGGCCTATTAAATTTTAAAAGATTCACTTTTGGTAAATATGTCCCATTGTGATGTGGTTTATGGATGACCTTATACAAAGCAATATTCAGATTCCTCACATTCATTGTTTTTGTGGCAATAGTTAACTTCTAGAAAGTTGAAATTTCCAGTTGAAGTTTCTCCCCCCCCCCCCCCCCATCCCCATCCCAGGAGTGTGACTAAAAATAGGTCAATATTCGAAGCAAACAGTGTCAAAATAATCACAATCCGATTTGAATTTTAATCAAATTGAGCTAAGTTGAGTGTCGGCGTCGGTGGTGTAAAGTTCAGCATGGTTGCCTTTCAAGCAGTCGATCCGGGTTCGATTCCCGTCTGACGTACTTCTTATTCATTTTTACACCAATTACCAACTAAGTATTTTATAGTAGATTTTAAATTACCTAAAAAACAACAACAAGCAAGAACCTTCACTCTATTATAACAAAGGCCTATAGTCCCAAAACGCCTTCCCTCAATTTCCCACCCCCCCCCCCTCCTCTCTGACCCATCCCATAATGTGACGTCATGCTGATGTTTACAACCCCACCTCTGCAGAAAATTATTTTCGTAATAAATTGATTTCTTTCTGAAATATAGTTGAGCTCCGACAAGATTGAGTAAATTATGATGCAGAATTTCTATAGTTTTTCAAAAATCGACCTACATATTGTTTCATACATTACTTTATAAGATGAGAAATTCTCCACCACCACCCCCCCCCCCCCCCTCCTCCCGCCATGAAATGTGACGTAGTTTCCTCACGACGTCAGTGCTCAAATATCAACGACTGATTATAATGTTGTATGTCTATAGCTACTGATTGGTTTTGGCGTAAGTCAGAGGGAGGCTGCTAATAAATATCGGCGTCGGTGGTGTAAAGGTCAGCATGGTTGCCTTCCAAGCAGTCGATCCGGGTTCGATTCCCGGCTGACGCAAGTTTAATTTTTAGTTTACTTTTTACAAAAGTCGAATGAAAAACGAAAAGTTTGAATGCTTCGGAATGGACAATGTAATAGGAAGTGCATTGAGATAAGGAGTAACTACATATTCTAATAGAATTGTGAATGTTTATTGTTTATAGCTATTGTTATATCGTTTATCACCGAGTGTTGTAGACTAATATTTTAATGAGTTTTGAAAATAAAATTATTATTATTTGTGCATGGAGCTGAAGAGCCGCAACTGCACAACAAAAGAGCCGGCCGCATGCGAGCCGCATTTGCCGAACCCTGGCTTAGTTTTTTGTCGCTTTTTGCTTGTAGATTAAAGAAAATTTTATAAGCTGATCCGTATTCCGCAGTGCAGTACTACAATGGAATAAAGTTTCTTTTAAATTATAGGAATAATAATGAAATAAAACAACAGGGTTTTGGTTTCGTATTTAGTCATATTATTTATTTATGTTAAAAACAAAAATAATCTAATTACTAAAAAGCAACTAAACATTTTTTTTAATAGAAAACAATACTAATAAACTCTATATAAGCATTGTTCTTCCCGAAATATTAATTAAAATAATAACGAGAATAAATTTCTAGCTTCCCTGTTGCAATGTTATCATTAAATATGGGAGATAATTGATCATTTAAAGTACTAGTTTGATAAGGAAAATATCATCTAGACTCAAGACAATTTACCTTGCATACATTGTTACATTATAAGGGTTAGAAAGGGGTGATATCTTATGGTCTGCTATTTTTTAGGCAATCATTGAAATTATTCGTTGTGTTGTCAGGAAAATATCGACACACTCACGTCAATTTACCCATCTTAGATTGTTACATCATAAAGGTTAGATAGGGAGATGTCTTATTGTCTCGTTCGCTGATATTTTGAGAAATCATTGACGTCCGTATCAGAAATTATTATAATTTAATTGCCTATATTTTTACTTTCAGGAAGGGGGGGGAGGAAGGGGGGGCGGGGAAGGAAGGGGGGGAGGGGGGGAGGGGGGGGGGGGGGGGGGAAGGAAGGGGGGAGGAAGGGGGGGGAGGGGGGGGGGGGGGGGAAGGAAGGGGGGGGGGGGGGAAGGAAGGGGGGGAAGGAAAGGGGGGGGGGTTATGGTCCTTAATGAGCTACTTAAAGTGTTTTAAAGAAATATTTTCAGTGTCAGCGTTGGTACTGTCGAATTCACAAATTATGAATTACTGAAAATTAGAAACAACTAAATAGCGGCGTATGTTATGCCGCGGGCCGGCTCGTAGTAAATATTTATTTTAAATTTTAATGATCGTAGGAAATATAATAGCATCAACATGCCAGTTATCACATAGACTGTAAGCCCCAAAGTTACCCCCCCCCCACACACACACACACACACGCCATAAAATGACGTCATACCTATGCTAACCATTCCTTTGCCAGCCCCGCCCCCCCCCAACTATATTTCTAAAATCGTAGCTTTTCTTTTTTTAAAATATCGATTGCTTTCTGAAATATTTGCTGAGCTGATTCAACACTAAGCACATCAATATGTTACACAATTCTATTACAGTTTACGAAAATAGTCTTTCAAAAAGGGAAATAAATGCTGAGATTAAGTTTGAAACATTACTTTCTACACCGTAAAAGTGGTCCTGACTCCCTGAACCCCCTCCCACCTCTACCACTGATCAGTGATCCACCCCCACCCCATCCCTCATTATTAATGTTTTTACGTCGGGTAGTGTCAATGGTTGGTTTTTTAGATTTTAAATTTTCAATGAATGTTTTATTTTACGAGATTCTATTCTACTAGGCATGCTGCCCAGCTTCGCTTAGGCTTTCAAAAACATTGAGAATTTGAATGCTTAATTAATTCGGGCACCCGACAACTTTGCTTCATATATTATAGAGATTAGCAAATTGCATAGATAAACAAAGATTTCCAAAGTAGTTGCTTACTTTATAGTCTAATAAAATACTTAAAAAAAACTTTTTAAAAAACCACGTTTTTCTTGTGGACTAAAAAGTAGAAAATAACTATTTACATACATTTGATGACAAAAAACGTGGGTACGTTCACCATCAAATTTCCCGACCCATCTGCCCGACCCACGTTTTTTGTCATCAAATGTATGTAAATAGTTATTTTCTACTTTTTAGTCCACAAGAAAAACGTGGTTTTTTAAAAAGTTTTTTTTAAGTATTTTATTTTCTCCTTTTTAGTCCGTTGCTACACATGAAAAACGTGGTTTTTAAAAAGTTTTTTATATAGTTTATTGTCTACTTTATCTAATCACTTGATTAAGTATGACTTGACTAAGTGTTTTTAAATACACGGACTAAAAAAATCTTGAGCGACCGATACGCTTTAAACAGAGAAATGGTGTAATTTACGTTGCTGGCGTGGAGATCTACTCACGAATCACGTGATCAAATCTCCCATAAACAAACAAATAAACGCGAAGCTGAGTTAAGGAAAAACGTGTTTATGTGTATTTTAGCATGCCCAGCGTACCAACCGTGTCACCGTTAACAATGTGTTACCGTGTCCGTTCTCCTTTTTAGTCCGTTGCTACACATAAAAAACGTGGTTTTTTAAAAAGTTTTTTTTAAGTATTTTATTTTCTCCTTTTTAGTCCGTTGCTACACATGAAAAACGTGGTTTTTAAAAAAGTGTTTATAAATACACGGACTAAAAATCTTGAGCGACCAGGATTCGAACCTGGGTTGTCGCGGCCACAACGCGAAGTACTAACCACTATACGATCACGGCCAGCGCGCTCACATCGATTGGGGCCGAAGTAATTGTGTCAATAGGCCTAAAGTCTTGTCGGTATCTTTAGAAATCATGTCCTCAATTTTATGGTCCTTGGGGCGTAATTAAATTAAGCTAATTACGGTCACTAATTGCTAGTTTTTATGATTGCATCTGAAATTGTTAGGCGAAAGTAGCATGCATGCCAAATTTCAGGTCTCTAGAGCAATCAGAAGTGGGCTAATTTTCGATGTCAATTTTAACAACAAACATCCAAACAAACAAACAAACGCGAAGCAGAGTTAAGATAAAAATAAAATACTTAAAAAAAACTTTTAAAAAAACCACGTTTTTCTTGTGGACTAAAAAGTAGAAAATAACTATTTACATACATTTGATGACAAAAAACGTGGGTACGTTCACCATCAAATTTCCCGACCCATCTGCCCGACCCACGTTTTTTGTCATCAAATGTATGTAAATAGTTATTTTCTACTTTTTAGTCCACAAGAAAAACGTGGTTTTTTTAAAAGTTTTTTTTAAGTATTTTATTTTCTCCTTTTTAGTCCGTTGCTACACATGAAAAACGTGGTTTTGAAAAAAAAGTTTTTTATATAGTTTATTTTCTACTTTATCTAATGACTTGATTAAGTATGACTTGACTAAGTGTTTATAAATACACGGACTAAAAATCTTGAGCGACCAGGATTCGAACCTGGGTTGTCGCGGCCACAACGCGAAGTACTAACAACTATACGATCACGGCCAGCGCGCTCACATCGATTGGGGCCGAAGTAACTGTGTCAATAGGCCTCCAGTCTTGTCGGTATCTTTAGAAATCATGTCCTCAATTTTATGGTCCTTAGGGTGTAATTAAATTAAGCTAATTACGGTATCTAATTGCTAGTTTTTATGATTGCATCTGAAATTGTTAGGCGAAAGTAGCCTGCATGCCAAATTTCAGATCTATAGAGCAATCAGAAGTGGGCTAATTTTCGATGTCAATTTTAACAACAAACACACGCGAAGCTGAGTTAATAAAAACGTGTTAAAATAGTTAAAAAAAACTTTTTAAAAAACCACGTTTTTCTTGTGGACTAAAAAGTATAAAATAACTATTTACATACATTTGATGACAAAAAACGTGGGTACGTTCACCATCAAATTTCCCGACCCATCTGCCCGACCCACGTTTTTTGTCATCAAATGTATGTAAATAGTTATTTTCTACTTTTTAGTCCACAAGAAAAACGTGGTTTTTTAAAAAGTTTTTTTTAAGTATTTTATTTTCTCCTTTTTAGTCCGTTGCTACACATGAAAAACGTGGTTTTTAAAAAAGTGTTTATAAATACACGGACTAAAAATCTTGAGCGACCAGGATTCGAACCTGGGTTGTCGCGGCCACAACGCGAAGTACTAACCACTATACGATCACGGCCAGCGCGCTCACATCGATTGGGGCCGAAGTAACTGTGTCAATAGGCCTAAAGTCTTGTCGGTATCTTTAGAAATCATGTCCTCAATTTTATGGTCCTTGGGGCGTAATTAAATTAAGCTAATTACGGTCACTAATTGCTAGTTTTTATGATTGCATCTGAAATTGTTAGGCGAAAGTAGCATGCATGCCAAATTTCAGGTCTCTAGAGCAATCAGAAGTGGGCTAATTTTCGATGTCAATTTTAACAACAAACATCCAAACAAACAAACAAACGCGAAGCTGAGTTAAGAAAAACGTTTTAAAAACGTTTTAATAAAATAGGAAGATTCACATATTAAAAAAAAAATTAGGTTTGACTTGGTGTGTCTCGATCCAGCACCACCAGTGAGGTATCAAGTACACTATCATCTGAGCTAATTAGGTACCTTTTAATATAAGGAGAATAAAAGAAGTGTTTAAACAAAATAACACGCGAATATGCCTATTTTTTCAAATGTATGTTTTTAACCAAAATTAGCCAGTTTCATTGCTAAACAAACAAAGATTTCTATAAAATATTTAAGTTCTAGAAAAGTTAATTATAGAAATTTATTTTTGGAATAGATTCTACAGTAGATAAGGTTTGCCCTTGGTCCGAAGAACAAACAAAAGCGGAGTAGGCAATTGTTGAGTCGGTCTTCAGTCGGTGTTTTGGACGGGGTGGTGGCTACTGACTCGCTGTCTCCTACATTAACTTGAGCTGCTTTTGATATTTGCTCCGGTTCTTTCTTCCTTTTGGTTGTTGATGTCAGCAAGATTGTTTGTTGTTGTGAGATTTGAGGGTCGGATGTTTCTTTCTATGGTGTCGATATCTGTGTGATGACTGCATACATGCTTGTTACTGGCTGTTGTGCTGCGTCGCCATGTTGTGGCTGATTAATTTGTTTTGTTTTGTTTTGTTAGGTGAGAGTTCCCAGTCTATGTCTTAGCTTTGCTTGAAATATTCATTTTACCTCGATGTTAGTGCATTTTTTAAAATAAAATCTGAATTTATTCATATTTCCCCACATAGTCGATATATAAATAGCCGTTTGCTACTAGTCTGTTTTCGTCTTCTGTTCTTTGTCTAGTCGTGTTAATTACAATAATTAAGTTAAGTGTGATTACTTTATTTCTTGTGGCTGTTTGATTGGTGGTTTTTAATATTTTCTCAAGTTTGCTTTGCTTTCTGTACTAATAAACAATCTAAATGAATGTGTTTCTCGGTTTCTTGTATATTTTGTCTGACGTTTGACATGTTATTTTAACATTTTGATTTTGACTTTGTATTTCGTAACACTGGTGTTGTATTAAAAATCAGTCTGTACGCTAATTCCCTTTCTTTTGGTGTAATGAGTTTATTATGTAGGTTTCTAAAATATGTATCTGTTATATTGTGTTCCCTGACCCAACTAATCCTGGTGTATAAGATTGTCGCTTGTTGTTTGATTAGGATGTCGTATATTTTGTGTGTCTTCCCCAATAATGCTTTTGTTTCTTTGGAATGTTGCTAGCGTTTCTTTATAAAAGCTGCCTATGTCATTTCCCCCATAGTGTAGTGTTGTGATGTTTAATTTTAGAATTATCTTTATGTTTAACCCTTTGTAGTATTGTGCTAGTGGATGATAATGTGGATCTATCCTTATTCTATCCAGATGTTTTAATCGGAAGGTGTTTATTTTAGTATGAATGTCGTGTAGCCTTATACCTCCATTTAATTTGTTTTGTATTAAGGTTTTGTTGCTAATGTTTCTAATCGTGTTTTTGAAAATGAATGATCTAATGTGTTTGTTTGTTTAATATTGTATTGTAGAGTACGTCGCTGCGAAAATTATTTTTGGAATGATGTATATGTTTACTAATGCAGTTGTGGCAAAGATGGTTGTATTGCAGTATTGGTATTTTTCCGGATTGAGAATTATTTTACTGTTGAGTATGGCCTAAGTTTCTTGGTCGTCTTTTGTGGGATTGCTGTTATAGGTTCTTCCATAAATCCTGAGTTTATCTGTTAATGTGTTGTAATTATCTTTAACTTTCCATTTTTTCCTTTCCGTTTAATTGAGGATTTAATTTTTTTTTTTAGATTTGATTAAAATAATTTGGCAATAGCAACATGGACACAGCTACAATTAAAGGCGTATCGTTTAATTTTAAATAATAATAATGTAACAAAACAATAGCTGTTTTGTTATCGTATATAGTCACGCTGTTTATTAATTTTTCAAAAAAATACTCTTATTATTGAATCAAACAACTAAGAATGTGTTTTGCTAATTTAAAAAATCCACTAATGAACTTTATATAAGCAATGTACTTCACGAAGTATTTAACAAAATATTAATGAGAACACATTTCTATTTTCCCTTTATCAATAAAGTCGTTGAATATGGGAGGTAATTAGCTTCTCATTAAAATTATTCTTTGTGTTGTCAGGGACATATCCCCTGCCCTAGACTCAAGACAGTTTACCCATCTCAGATCGTTACATCATAAGGGTTAGAAGGGGGTGATATCTTATGGTCTCGTTCGCAGATATTTTGAGAAATCTTTTACGTCCCTATCAGAAATTATTATAAGTTTATTGTCTATATTTTTATTTTCATTTTGTAACTAACACCGGCTTATATACGAGTATATGTTACGTACGTTTTTTAAATAGAATTTTTCTGTTTACCTATCAAAATATTGTTGATTTAAATTTTAAAACTAAGGGAAAAAAGCTACATTAGTTTTTACACTCAGTGCCTTATTTTTGTTTTACTTTTTTAGAATTATTGTTATGATAGGGTTATAACATTTTAAAATATTTACTTGTAGTTAATATTCCTCTTTAGATCAAACGATCTTTGGGCAGATAAAGTAGAGTTCATGTTTCTTGACATCGGCCTATGTAGGGATAATATGATCAGTACTATGCCTAGCCGCCTTTAGTTTCCATATCGTGAGTCAGGTACCCATCAGAGCTGGTTGGACTCAGGTGCTTTCCACTGACTTGTGACACCAAACAGTCAATCTTCAAATCAATCACCGTCGATTCAACCACTGTCCGATCAGAATTTTAAATAAATCTAAGTTGGTACGTGTATCGGCGTCGGTGGTGTAAAGGTCAGCATGGTTGCCTTCCAAGCAGTCGATCCGAGTTCAATTCCCGGATGACGCATGCTATTTTTCATACTTTACTTTTAAAAAAAAATCTATAATAGTTAATTTGAACTTTTAATGATTCAAAATAATAAACTAATATCCGCATACCTCACTGTTGATTCGGGTTCGATTCCCGGCTGACGCATGCTATTTTTTATATTTTACTATTTTTAAAACAAAATCTATAATAGTTAATTTGAACTTTTAATGATCCTAAAATAATAAACTAATGTCCGCATACCTCACTGTTGATACGTAGACCGAATGACCCAAACAACCATTCCCTACAATTCACATAAAATTAAGTCACACGTCAGCAAACAACTTCTCTCTTTCTCTTACTCAACCCCTCTCCCACAGACATACACACCCGGCTTTAAAAGTGCCAGTTTTTGTTTTCTTATTAATTATTGAATCGAATTATTTATGAAATATTGACGGTCTCAATGAGGTGTAAAACGATTTTAGCCCTTTTTACAAGACGTCTTCTATACTTGAAGCTGCGTATACGACAGGGTTAGGAATGTTCAATCCATTTTAAATACATCTTTGATCTATGCAATTAAAAAATTTGCGTCAGCCGAGAATCGAACCCGCATCGCCTGCTTAGAAGGCAAACCTACTGTTTAACATTAGTCTGGACTAAGGTGAACATTGGACATGGTCTAAGATAAAAATGGCAGGCTTTATTTTTTTCCCATAAAATTCCTCAGTAATAGGGTGGGTGAGGGTGAGGGGGGGGGGTCAGTGTTTCCAGTGGCACGCTGGAAGACAACTATTGTCATTGACAGACGAAAAAAAAAAACGATGATTTTGACAGACAAGCTGTAAAAAGCTAAATAAAATCAGTCTAATATTTAAATAAATGATGTAAAATTAAAATTATCTGTAGGTTGAACGTTCAACAAAACGTTATTGTTTTCTTGTAGGATAACCAATATTTTAAAATTTCCTTTATAGCATTTGGGAATCAACATTTTATCAAAAATCAATGCGTTAGCCAGGAATCGAAACTGGATCGACCCCACACTACCGTTTTGCCCTGATCAAAGGCAACACTTTGTCACCATATTCCAGCCCACCTCTTTCTCTCCCCCCACCCCACCGTCACCACCCCCACCCCCATTGTGGTGTGGTTTATGGATGACGTTACGCAAATCAATATTCAGATTCCTCAAATGCATTGTTTTAGTGTCAATAGTTGACTTCTAGAAAACTGATATTCCCAGTTGAATTTTCTCCCCCCCCTCACCCCCCGCTCTCAGGAACGTGACTACAAATAGGTTAAAATTTGGATCAATGACTGTCAAATTGTTGGCCAGGTATGAGCGTCGGTGGTGTAAAGGTCAGCATGGTTGCCTTCCAAGCAGTCGATCCGGGTTCGATTCCCGGCTGACGCAAGTTTATTTTTTTTTTTACGTTTACAAAAGACGTTAATAGTAATTTTTATTTTAAATTTTAATGATCCTAGGAAATATAATGCCATCAACATGCCCGTTATCACATAGACTGAAAGTCTCAAAGTTACCCCCCCCCCCCCACACACACACACACATTCCATAAAATGACGTCATACCTATGCTAATCACTCCTTGCCCCCCCCCCCCCTCCCCAACCATATTTCTAAAATCGCAGCTTTTCTTTTCTTAATATATCGATTTCTTTCTGAAATATTTGCTAAGCTGTTTCAACACTAAGCACATCAATAGGTTACACAATTCTATTACAGTTTACAAAAATAGTCTTTCAAAAATTGAAATATATGCTGTAATTCGGTTTAGTTCCAAACAATACTTTTTACAACGCAAAAGTGGTCCTGACACCTTTAACCCCCTCCAACCTCTACCACTGATCAGTGATCCACCCCCACCCCATCCCTCAGTATTATTGTTTTTACGTCGGGTAGTGTCAATGGTTGGTTTTTTAGAACTTGAAATTTTCAATAAAATTTTGTTCGCCCACGCCCCCCCCCCCCCCACCTACCCCGAAATGTGACGTAGTATATTGACGACGTAAATCTTCAAATCAATCACTGTCAAAGACTTATTAAAATGCTGTAGATCTGTATCTGCAGATTGGATTTTTAATAAATCTGAAGCAGTAATTATATCGGCGTCGGTGGTGTAAAGGTCAGCATGGTTACCTTTCAAGCAGTCGATCCGGGTTCGATTCCCAGCTAATTCTAATTTTGTTTTATTTATTTTTCTACCACCCCATCCCCATTGGTGTGATGTGGTGTTTGGGTGACCCCAAACAGGTCCATAGAAATCAACGTTTTTACGTCTGAAAGTATTAATGGTTAGTTTGCAAGAACTCGATATTTTCACTAATGTATTTACGACGTCATTGTTCAAATCAATCACTTAGTTAACTAAGTGAAGTTCTATTTCTAGTTGTTCAATGGCTGTAGTCGTACGTTCACTTCAGCTAGACGTCAAGGTGTGTGACGACAATTGAAGGTAAGAATACTCAATCACCGTCAGCAAATGATTAGAAGGCTGTATTCCCAAATTTGCGCATTAGAAATTATCTTTTCCCATAGTGTCGTGGTGTAAAGGTCAGCATGGGGTCTTCCAAGCAGTCGATCCGGGTTCGATTTCTCGGCTGACGAACTGTTTTTTAAATAAAATGTTTGATTACCAAAAAAAAATATGCTATATTGAGAAATGGGAAATTACATATCTTAGCGACATAAGCTTTAATTAAAAAGAGAAAGTTTGTTTAATTTCTTATTTTCATTGCATGCACAAGGTTTGTTATTAATTTACTAGTTATGTTAATAAAAAAAAGTGCGATTATTTAGTTGTGGCTGTTGACTTGTAGTCTTTTTATAGTGTTCCTCTCTTGCTGCTTTCCCACTAGAGCAAGTGTTGACAGCAAGAGTAGGTTTACGTGAACATATATGTACATACGAGCCGACCCGCGGCATAACATACGCCGCTATTTAGTTGTTTTGTTTTCTACTTTTCAGTAATTCATAATTTGTGAATTCGACAGTACCAACGCTGCCACTGTAAATATTTATTTAAAACACTATCAGTAGGTCGTTAAGGACGATACTACCCCCACCCTCCTCCTCCCCACCCCCTCCGTTAAAATAAACTCCACTTATTTATTCCTCCCCCCCCTACGTTTAAAATCGTTTCAAACTAAATTATCTGCCCCTAATAGTCGTCACTAAACCCGGCTCTGCTTGTAAACATTTAGCGTGAACCACAGCTCACCAGACCATGTAGGGGTGGGGGTGGTAGGGAGCGCGCTTACAGCTTGTTTGTTTTCTAGCGTCTCCCACAAGAGAATTATATATATAGATTATACGAGTTATATTATGTGGCTAATACAAAACGTCTAAAGTGGTTAGTTAACAGTGTTTTATATTTTCCATGTTGCTTGTTCTCTTACTTCTTTTCCTTCTGAGATATTTCTTTATACAAAAACGTCTAAGTTTAACCAGTAGCTAGTGTTTCTTTGTTTTTTACTGTTGAGCGTTCGTGTGGTGGTTTTCTGCATGCAGCCGCATACCCTCTAATGGGAGGGATGCGTTACAAATGTTGCAGTTGTACATTGTTTCGCTGGGGTGTTCTTCTTCCAAGTGTTTGAGTATATCCGTGTAGACTCTGTTCGAAGGACAAATTTCGGATTGTTTGTACTTTCAATGTATGCTGTTTTCGTGCACTTCCAAGATTGTTTTGAATCGCAGGGTGCAAAATTTGCATTATGTTTTGTCATGAATTAGTTTTGCGGGTTTTAGACTTTTTTTTTGTTTTACCTCTGTGTGACTGTTTTTGACTTGTAGTCTAAAGAAATTATCACCTTCTAATATATTCAAATTTGCCAATCACCTGGTTGGCGTATCGTGTTAATATATAAGGGTAAAAATGCAATAAAACAACGGGTTTTTGTTTCCATATGTAGTCACGTTGTTTATTAATTTTAAAAATTAAATACTCCAATTACTAAATCAAACAACCTAATTGCTTGTTGGTTAATACAGTAGACATTTATAAACATTATTTAAGCATCATACTTCCCGACGTACTAATTACTATATTAACGAGAATATATATCTATTTTCCCTTTAACACCGTTGTAAATCAATATGGGAGGTAATTGATTACACTTAGTTATGCAATAATTGAAATGATTCGCTATGTTGTCAGGAAAATATACTAAAGACAATTTACCTAGCTCATATTGTTACATCATAAGGGTTAGACGGGGGAGAAATCATTTACGTCTTTATCAGAAATTATTATAATTTTATTGCCTATATGTTTATATTCATTTTATAACAAAGACGGTTTATTTACGATTATATGTTATGTATGGTTTTTAAAAGACTTTTAATTATCAGGTATTTAATGTTGTAAAACATATTAGTCGACTTACGAATGTATAGAGTAAGTTGTCTTTGTATTAATTCTTATTGGGATTATTCTATATTTTAACAATGTTGACATTATACACGGAATATACAATTATGTTGTCTTGCATTTTTTAATAAAGATAGTTTCCAGGCTAAACTAATAATAGTACCAAATACGGGTTTAAACTTCATTTACATGCCATTCACTCCACAACCCGTACCAGTCTTAGTTGGTTTATGTTTTATCCAATAATTTGTCAAATTTTAGACCAGTCTAATTTTATCAGAAGCGTTAGACTGGAGTCCCCAGAGGAAGAGGAAAGTAGACAGGTCAAGGAAATCCTGGAGAAGGACAATAGAAGAGGCAAGGGTTGCCGGGCTTATAAAGAGGGCTGGCCAAAACAGAGTTCGGTGGAGACGTGTGACGTCAAACGAATATAATATTACTCAATCACTGTCATCAACGGATCCGAACGTTCTAGAATATATCTTTAGCCTTTTACATGAAGGCGTCGGTGGTGTAAAGGTTAAATTTTACAAAAACTTCTTTTTAAAAGCTGAGTAGTAAGTTTCAAAAATTATTTTTTAAAATAAAAAGTGGCTCTCACTTCCTGGACTCCACACTACCATTTAGCTCTGATCAATGGCAACACTTTGTCACTGTATTATACGCATCCTTCTTTCCACACCCTCCCCCCACCCTCATTGTGATCTGGTTTATGAATGACCTTACACAGATCAATATTCAGATTCCTCAAATTTATTGTTTTAGTGGTAATAGTTGACTTCTAGAATATTGAAATTTTAAGTTGAAGTTTCTCCCTCCCACCCCCACCCCCCTAGGACTGTGACTATAAATGGGTCAATATTCGAATCAATCACTGTCAAATTATTCACTATCAAATTTGAATGAAATTGATTACTAAATGGTATCGGCGTCGGTGGTGTAAAGGTCAGCATGGTTGCCTTCCAAGCAGTCGATCCGGGTTCGATTCCCGGCTGACGCAATTATATTTTTAATTTTTTACTTTATTTCTTGTTTTAGAAAAGTTGTTTTTTTTTTTTAAATCGTAATAGAAATTGATTAGAACACTTTATTTTGACAGAGTTTAGGCAGGATTTTGGAAAACATACCGATGTATTAAGAAAAATTCAACTGTAAATTTGAGGGCGTTTGAATGCTGAAGTGTGACGTCATTTTTTGTGACGGAGGCAGGTAAAAATCGTCCAAAAAGCTTAATGTCATTTATAGATGACATCTAAAAGAAATAAAAAATTTTATTATTCAATCACTATTAACAAATGATTATATGTCGATGTCGGTGGTGTAAAGGTCAGCATGGTTGCCTTCCAAGCAGTCGATCCGGGTTCGATTCCCGGCTGCCGCATGCATGTTTATTTTTAAAACAACGTCTTGTGATAAATCAAGTTTAAACTGTAACTATAAACCATTCCCCCCCTATTTGTTAAACCTTGGAGTTACACTTCACAAGTCTTGTGAGTGAAATAGACCAGTGAAGAATATGATTAGCCTTTCTAGAACTTGATGTTGAAAACTGAACAGTGAACAATGATTCTGTAATAAAAACAGTTTCTGATTTAATTTTTGTTATTGTTTATTAAGTACATAAAACATCGCGTACAAAACAACTCAAATCATGTTTAAAAAAACGTGTAATACTGTTTAGTTTAGAAAAATTAATATCTACGTACATCATTAACTATAACAAATGCAGTTTTCTGAACAAGTTTATCTTTTGCAATGTAGAGCAGTGGTTCTTAACCTGATTTCGATTGAACCCCTGGGGTTCGATGAGTGAGTCTCAGGGGTTCTGCGGAGGTCGAGACACACAACCGACTCACGATTGTAATGTGTCAATGCTGATCATAGAACTCTTATAAAGTGTTCGGTGAATGCATGAAACAGGTGGGGTTCGGTACCTCCAAAAAGGTTAAGAACCACTGTTCTAGAATGTGTATATTGATTAGAAGTTGATTAAATGTACTCAGGAGGTTATTGATGTAGGGTAATGATAGCTGTTTACTTTTATGCCACTTCGTTCAACATTTTTGTAATGTTTTGTATTTATGTCAAGTAAAAATAATACAAACTCGAGACTGTTGGGCTAGCAGTCAAGCGCTCTACCACCAAACCACGCCATCCCATTACATCAAGTGTAGCCATGTCCCTGATCATCATCATCATCATTAACAACATCAGCATCAGCATCATCATTCCTTTGGCCCCTTGTGGAAAATAGGGACACATTTACATCTCTCCATTTCACTCGGTTTTAGGGCGATTCCTCCAAGTTGGGTCCATGATATTTCGACTACTTCTGCTTCACTTACAACTGATCTTTTCGAACTACTCCATTAGTTTATACAAAGCTACTGTAATAAAACCTTCAACGGATACAACACATTTCTGTACAAATACATCTCACAACATGTGTGAGTCACTACATTCCTTAATAACATTGTATTTTATAACATTTAAATTAGCTCGCTCACTCTCCAAAAACAAATCTAACCCTTTCACCAATACCTAAACAGATTTTATATAATTATATACGCACTATGAGAAACACGTAACTGGCTTTGTAAACATTTTGACATATTATATAGGTCTATATCAGAATAAAAAAATACAGATGATCTGTAAACCAAAGCAACATTCCACCTTTACAAATCTTAAACTTAAAATCTCAAGAGTTATATATAAAATAAATAAATACATTTTCTAAAAGTAATTTCTAGGATTTCACAACTATAACATACAATGCATTATTTCTAAAAAAAAACAACATTATTTGGATTTCAGTTTTAAAATTTCAGCTACAAAAAAGCATTATTTATTTTATACATTTCTCTGATTTCAGTTTCAAAACTAGATCTATATCCTTCTCGGCATTATTCTTAATAATTCATTTCTGACAAAGGTCACAAGCAAAAATTTCACCACTATTTTCCTGAACGCAATTTCACGATACATACATTTTATAAAAAATTAACTGCGCCAAATAACACAGAACATTCAACATCAAGTGTCTCTGTGAAGTTTGGTGTAACAAATTTTGTGTGCAATGTATATAATTATTGAGACAATTTTATTTTGAATAAAAATCACAACTTGAGATTTTAAAAGACCGTTTTTGTAATTGAGAAAAATATATCGTCAGTCATTCACAATGGATGTTTTCATTTAACGTTGCTAGTAAACTTGAAAAATCTGAATAAAAGCTTTCTGTTTATTTCAGAGTTTAAACAAACAAAAAAATATTTATGTTTATTATTTAGGTGCTTATTTATTATTTTATTGCAAATAAATAAAAATAATCGATGTACATTATAAATCAAATGTTTATTGTAAGTTTATACATTAATTTATTTAATAAAAGCTCCTCTGAACATATCTTTAAAGGTAATTGCAAAGTAGTGAGGATATGAGAAATATGACAGTGACGTTAGATTTGTTTTAACAACCTGTTGCATTACAATATTGTTGTAACCGAGTAAAATGTAAAAAACATAAAACAACGAAAGGTAACCAAAAAAAATCAACATTGCATTGCAAAAAGAAATAACAGACCGAAATTTGTAAAAACAAAAATGTAAATCAACATGATGTAAGGCAAGTTTAATTCATCAAATCAAAATGGAAAAAAAAAATTAACTTAAAAACAATTGTGCATTACCATGGTAATTTAGCTGAGCAAAAAGATGACATAAAATAACATAACATGATTATTACAAAAATTCTTGTAACAGAGATCGATGCAATGTTATCGTTAATAACATGTACAAAGGAATTTTACGCACAAAGAGGTCATTGTGTATGGGTGACACATGTTGGGCGCAAAAATAATTAGCAATTAAGCTTTAAAATGATAAGCTCTTTGTTAAAATAATTGTTAAAATAAAATAAAAATGATGGAATATTGATCTTTATGAACACAAATTATATTTCTAATAAAACAAGGCTTTGTACATGAAATGGCACTGTTGGTTTAGCCCTACGACTATAAGAGATATTATTCAACACCTAAAAACATTTTACATGCTGAAAACTGTAAAAAGACAGATTATTTTCTAGGTGGCAATTAGATATTTAAAAAGAAAGTATTTTTCAAAATAAAAATTAAAAGGCCAAAAAATTAGTTTGTTCTTTTCAAAGGGAGAAAATATATTTTAAATCGAAAATTGAAATTTTTAAAATTTCTGAACACCATGTAAAAATGAAAATATCTGATAAACACAGGAGAAACTGACACTAGCCTTTTCTACATAATGAACCAAAAGTTGTGGTATGGCTAACCCAAAAGTGCTCACATAATATCATCAGAATAAAGGCTCAATGTGTGAATGAGTTTACAAACCAACAAAATAACAAAGAATTATTTAAAATTTCTCAACAATTCAAATGCAAAGCTAAATTTTCTTACCGTTTAAATTCCTAAAAAATTCCATAAATTAAAAAATACCATTTAAATACTACAAAAAATTTTGTTTTACAATATTAAAAACTCATGAACTCACATGTCGTTGTAAATACTGTTTATCTTAAATAAGATTTATTTTTTATGAGGCCAAAAAGGAAAATTGTTAATTTTTTTCATCATAAATTGAATACCACCAACAACATTAAATTAATTAAAAAGGTATTAATACGTCAGTAATCTATACTTCATTTTAAAAAAAATAATGCATCAACACATTTTTAAAAAAAAGATAACTCTGTTCTTTCTTCATCACAACCAGACAACTCTTGTTGTTTATATTTGGTAGTTTAATTTATTTGGCATGAGAGAGGATCATTCACAAAATCCAAGTCATAATGTAATGTTCTGTCAACACTCACTATTAAACAGCATGTGCATAGAGACGCAGCTGTTGTTGAATGGGACTAATCAAACCTGGTACACAACTGCTGTATCTACTGTACGGTCTCATGGGGTAGCAACATAGGTGGTGGTGCAGCCAAATCTGGTGCATCATAAATAGTATAGACAGTGTGTGATTGTGTGTGTGTGGGGGGGGGGGGTGGATAAACTTGATAGTTTATCCCAACCTGTATGAATGTAGGTATGGCACAACCTATTCCACTGTGCAAAAATTATAAATGGTAACATGTATCAAAATCTATTCCATTCTGCACCAAATTGTATAACATTTAACATCTATTCAACTGGGGCACCAAATTGTGCAACTTATAAATTTTATTCAACTGAGCATCAAATTGTGCTACATTTAAAATCTATTTCATTCTGCACTAAATTGTGCAACATTTCAAATCTATTGCACTGGGCATCACATTGTGCAACAATCAAGGTTTATTTAACTTGGGCACCAAATTGTGCACCTATTTCACAACCTTAACTCTATTCTTGTCAGATATTTGTGTTAAAAATAAAAAGTATGTTAGTGTATTGCCCACCATGTTAGCACTGAAACATATCATCCTCATATAAAAACAGGAACATTCAGTCTTCATCAGGTATTGTTTTAACTGTGTTAAAGCTGAAGTGTGTAAAAAAAATACAATTGCACACATCAAATATTTAACGAGGTTACATATTGGTGTAAAAATTCATCTTAATGTAACAGTAAATTTACATAAATTCAACCAAATATATGAAAAACAAGATAACAAAAAATAATGAAATATTGAACTAAACTACATTGGATATAATACATTACTATTTTTATTTTGTTATATTTTTTTTGTATTTTAATTTGAAGACCTTATATAACTGTTAATGCTAAGTTGAGCATTTTATCTTTGAATGAAATAAATGGAAGGCATTAAAGTTAAACAAGATAACTATGGATGAAGTATCACAACAAGTGTTGCAACTTGAGCATTTTTAAAAAAAATGTACTGATTATCAAATCCTGTAGACACAACATAAAGAATGTTTTTTTTTTTCACTATACCTACATACCATATATTTTAGATCTATTGCTACTAAAGAGGTATTCTACCAACAAGATCTACTGCACTAATAATTCACAACCATCAAACTATTTTTCTTTAAGACTGAGGTGAATTACAGGTGAACACAGATATACAACAATCTAAAGGCGTCTACTATTGCACATTAATTAAAAAAAATTTTTTTATACAGAATATGTCGAATGTACGAAAGGTAGCTCAACCGGTCATTTCTCTGAGGTCAAGGTCACTGAACATCATGTAGCTGGTGAGCAGAGGGGGCAGCTGGAGGCGTGAGATCTTGCTGCTGACCGACAGGCCGCTGCCCAGAGTTTTGCGGATCCTGCGCCGGCAGAGCCGCAGCAGGCTCTGTGGCTTGAAGAGGGTCTCGCTCATTATCTCCGCCATGCTCAGGTCCTCCATCTGCAGCATGGCGTAGAAGATGTTCATGTTCCTCAAGATGGTCGCCCCTTCTTCAGCGTAGGCGGCAACCAGCCACTGTACCAAGGTGGGGTTTTCTTTGTGAACGGAGTGGATTATGGGAGAACATGGGCTGCAGTGCGAGGCGTACGATTCATTCTGTTTGCTGAAGTCGCTGTTGCTTTGCAGGAGGAGTTTGACTACGGGGAAGTTTGCGTTGTCGACGGCGTACCATAAAGGGAGAGCATTCACATGGTCTACAGAGTTAGGGTTAGCCCCGCAGGCTAACATCTTTTTAATTATAAACCTGTCGAGATCCCTCGACACGGCTTCGTTGAGCGCGGTGAATTTTTCTCCCGGTAATTTCTCTAACGAGCAACCGTGGTTGAGGAAATATAAAATTGTCGGCAGACGGAAGTTGCGAACGGCGCTGATGAACGGAGTGACGCCTTCGGTGTTGCGGATATCCACGCTGATGCCGTGTTTGATGAGCAGCTCACAGCACTCGATGCTCCCCCCCTCCGCGGCCAGGTGGAGGATGGACAGGTCTTGCGAGGTCCAGTGATGAAGGTCAGCCTTGTTGTTGATGAACAGCCTCAAAGTCTAAAACAACAAGATTGGAAAAGTTTATTAATTATAACAAAATCTAAATTAATTTACTTCTTTGTAAAAAAAATTTTTAACTTTGTTTTTAAAAACAGAATCAATCAGCAGATATAGATTTTTTTTATAATGGAATTAGTGTTACACAACAGAGTTTAGAACTAAATTTCAGTATTATAAGGCAGAACCAGGGAGTTGCTTAATTTATAAAATAGAAAATTATCACTTGTTGCCGATGTTCTGTACTTAACTTAGACATGCTTGAAAAAAATATTAAATACACATAACCATGTGTGAAGAGTTGTTAAATATTTAACAAAAATATTTCCTAGCTCCTCCCAATTGGGTATAAGAGCAAGTACATTGAAATTTGGCTTTACACCAGCTATAAATTTATCTGACTAGTGATATTTTCCAATAAAAAAAACAAAAACCAAAAGTCATTCATATGACAGTCAAAATAATGAAATGAAAATTCTTTAAATAATTATTTCTAACTAATTAACATCAGCTTTTACACATGAAATAAAAATACAACCAGTATTAATCAGCATCATACATAAGATCAAATGACCAGACAATATACCTCAACATTGCCTTTGGCCGCAGCTAACATGGCTGCTGAACATCTCTCAGAGTCCAAGCTCTCCATGAAAGCCCCGGAGTCAATCAGCTTCTTACAGCACTCAGTGTATCCACGCTCAGCTGCGTAGTGCAGGGCTGTGCGCCGGTTGTAAGCAGCCATGTTGACGTTGCACCTGGCGTCAAGCATCAGCTGGAGGACCTTGACCCGCCCCTCCAGGGTGGCCATCATCAGGGGGGTGAAGCGCCGGATGTCCTGGGCATCTATTTCAGCTCCATGGTGCAACAACACCTGACAGAGAACACACTTGACGATAAATCTGACACACTTGATGATAAATCTGACACACCTGACAATAAATCTGACACACCTAATGATAAATCTGACATACTTGATGATAAATCTGACACACCGGATGATAAATCTGACAAACTTGATAAATCTGACACACTTGACAATAAATCTGACACACCTAATGATAAATCTGACACACTTGACAATAAATCTGACACACTTGATGATAAATCTGACACACCTGACAATAAATCTGACACACCTAATGATAAATCTGACATACTTGATGATAAATCTGACACACCGGATGATAAATCTGACAAACTTGATAAATCTGACACACTTGACAATAAATCTGACACACCTAATGATAAATCTGACACACTTGACAATAAATCTGACACACCTAATGATAAATCTGACATACTTGATGATAAATCTGACACACCGGATGATAAATCTGACACACTTGATGATAAATCTGACACACCGGATGATAAATCTGACACTTGATGATAAATCTGACACACTTGACAATAAATCTGACACACTTGACAATAAATCTGACACACTTGACAATAAATCTGACACACTTGACAATAAATCTGACACACTTGACAATAAATGACACACCTGATGATAAATCTGACACACTTGATGATAAATCTGACACACCTGATGATAAATCTGACACACTTGATGATAAATCTGACACACTTGATGATAAATCTGACACACTTGATGATAAATCTGACACACTTGATGATAAATCTGACACACTTGATGATAAATCTGACACACTTGATGATAAATCAAACACACTTGATAAATAAACAATAAATCTAACATGCTTAATATGGGCATCAGAGGACTTTAGTCTTGTAAAAAATAAAGGGGACAGTATGGTTGGGAGGGTGAGTATATGCTTGCTAACCCAAAAGTCCTGAATTCAGACCCCATGGTCATTAGCTGGGGAAAGCAACCCTTCATGGGGAAAAAACTCCGAAAACAAACAACTGCTGCCTTAAAGATGATCATGAGTAAACTAAGGATATGAAAAAAAACCAGACTGAAGTCAAGAGTCAACAGAGCATAAAATGTTGACATGTAATATTTGTGTTGGAGGAAGTTCCCTTCAATATTAGAATTAAGAATACAAATCTAATTACCAATCTAAAATCATTGCTGAATTATGTCACATAACATGTTGAAATGCTATTAGCAAGGAAATGCAAAATCACAAATGAGGTGGGATTAACATGATGCATTAACCAACTAACAACATCACCAGACAGACACTAGATTGAAATCCCTAAGAAAAGAAGAAAGTAGGTAGGCCAAAACAAACTTGGGAAAGGCCAATGAAGCAGATGCAGCCGGAATGTTGTGAAGAAATCGCCAAAAGTGGAGTACAATGGAGAAGTGTGGTTGCGTCCATATAATCCACAAGGGATCTACAGGAATGATGATTATATAATACTAAACAACATTGGAGGAAATCCCCTTTAACACCCAGATTTACCTTGCAACATGCAGTCCAACCTTCCTTGGCAGCATAGTGCAGGGCGGTTGTCCCACTATGGCTGACCCGGTTGACATCAGCCCCTTGTGCCAGGAACAACAGAACAAGGTTAATGTGACCTTTCTCAGCTGCCCTGATCAAAGGGGTGTTACCAAAGGTGTCTTCATCTTCTAATCCAGCTGGCAAATAAAATTTGACACAGGTATGTACCTTCTAGACCAAAGTTTGTGGATGTAAAATCAACTCTTAAATGGCTAACAATTTTAAAAATGGATTTTTAAAAATTCTGATAATATATTTGTTTTTTGAGCTGTGCAAATCAAGTGTATTTTTCCCAAGTCAAGATCAGTCTCAAAAAGTAGATTCCAATTGACTGACCAATATGCTATTTTTGTCATATAAACATTAATCAGTGTATTGTTTTTTTTTTTATTCCCATTGATTGGTAACTACAGGATTTCTGGAAGATCTTCCAAATATACCTCTTGTTATAAGTACCATTAGCCATCATTCCCACAAACTACTATGGACCATCATTCCCACAACTACCATTGACCATCATTCCCACAACTACCATTGACCATCATTCCCACAACTACCATTAACCATCTTCCCACAACTACCATTGACCATCATTCACACATACTACCATTGACCATCTTCCCACAACTACCACTGACCATCATTTACACATACTACCATTAACCATCTTCCTACAACTACCATTGACCATCATTCCCACAACTACCATTAACCATCTTCCCACAACTACCATTGACCATCATTCACACATATTACCATTAACCATCTTCCCACAACTACTATTAACCATCATTCCCAGAACTACCATTAACCATCTTCCCAACACTACCATTGACCATCATTCCCATAAACTACCTTTTGCTGTGATGAGATATGAACAGATCTCATAGTGGCCTTGTTCCGTGGCCTCATGTAGAGCCGAGCACTCATGGTATCCCCTACGGTTGATGGAGGCGTGGTGGTCCAGCAAAAGCTTCACCACTGGCAGGTGACCATGCTCAGATGCTACAATCAAGGGTGTGTTGTCCTTTTCGTTCCGTATGTTGACGTTGGCCCCTGCCGCAATCAGCGTGCTACAGATTTCTATGTTCCCTATGAATAAATACTTATTTTTTTTTAAAAGGTAAGATTTGAAATAACATAATAAAATGGTTTAACTAATACAAAACCATTGGGTACAGTCCTAACATTACGCATCAACATAAAAAAAAAAATTTTAAATAATCAAGAAATTGGCAACTTTTTTTGAGTAAGAACAATACATTTACATTTTTAAATCAGTTCCAATAAAGAAATATTAACAGAATTTCTTTCATCCAATTGCTAGACTGCTAATACAAAAGTCTCAAGTTCAACCAAGGTTCAAGTCAGTAGAACATCTCTAAGTCCAACCAGCTCTGATAGGTAGACATCAGTGAAAGGAGTCGGCTGGGCATAGTGCTGACCACACTATCTTTTTATATGCTGAGGTAAAAAAAAACAGGTGAACTTGCCCCATGAACCGTCACTTTCAAAACTTATTTTTACTTCATATATTTTCAAAGTTTATGTAATATTAAAACAACCAAACCTATTTCCCATCTTTTTCCTGTAATACATTTTTAAACTAATGAAAAGAGCTGATTTATACATTTAAAGAGTTACAGGTGTACCTGCTGTGCTAGTCTGAATAAAAAAATCAGTGAGGGTCTCCATAAACATGCCATTAGTTGTACACATAAACAGTAATTTCTAATAATTATTGGATAAACATTATCCAGTTTTAATTTTCTAAGAATAATTAATTATGAATTTACAAATAACAATATCCCAAAATGTTAGGAAAATAAAAAAGCTATTTTTTTCTCCAATGAAAATGAAGTAGCAAGAAAATGAATAATAAAAAAAAAAACTTCTTTCCTGTAGAGCCAGAGTTGCTAAATTATATTTTAATATTTTGTCCAAAATAACCATAACTTAAAAATATAAACCTGATGTTTCTGTACTAGTGCATCAATCAAACTGTTTATCCATGCATAGGCTCATGGCCTATATTCTCAATATCAGCCATTGGCTTATAAGCCAATCTTTACCTGATTATAATACAATACTTACTAGGCTTCACAGAAAAGTAATCATTGTAATTCACAAGTTTAGTGCAGTGGTTCTTAACCTTTTGAAAGGTACAACACATCACCATTCATATGCACATTTACTGAGCCCTTCTTAATAGTTCTATTGTCCAAAATGACAATATCTAATTGTGAACTATATGACATCGGGTGTGTGTCTTGAACTACGTCGAACCCCTGAGACTGACTCACCAAACCCTGATCGAACCCAGGTTAAGAACCACTGTTTTAGTTATAACTGTGCAGAAGAACTGCTAAGGGAGAGTGGATACCTTGTTTAGCAGCTAAGTGAAGCGCTGAGTTTCCGTCAAGGCCACCTAATATATCTATCTGGCATTCCCAGGTTACTAAGAGTTTGGTTATTTCCAAGCTACTGGCTGACACAGCATGCATCAAAGGTGTCAATCTATTACTGTCTGCACAATCTGAGGGTCCAGACAAAGAAACAAGGAAGAGCAATCTAAAAGTCTACAGTGAAGATGACAACAAATGGGAAAGTTATGATTTTTTTTTATAATGGAATGTTTTACAACATGGAGCAATCAACACATTACTAGGTAGTTCAAGTAATTTTTTTTACAAAGTTTAGATTAAATAGATCGAGTGTGTAAGACAGTCAGATGATTATAATAAAAAAATGGTGTATATAAAAATTCAAGTTAGTGTACTTATTTATCTTACTATAAAATGGGTTGTTATGTAAATTTTAATATGAATACGTTCAATATTTTTTGGCAAAATAATAAGTCAAAATGTAATTTTTTTACACACATTTGTATATTGAATACCATAAGACATAATGCCTATGTTGGTGAAACTAAAGTACAACATATACTAGCAAATTAAGCACTATTTTAATATAACCATTTTGACTCAGAGAATTCACACTCAATATAACCCTTTGAACCCTGCTGAAGAAATCCACTAATTAAAACTTCAGTAGGGGTCAGTGTGGTCGATTCGGTAAAGCTCATGGTTGCTAAACCGAAAAGTCTCGAGTTCAAACCCTCGGGCAGACTCATTAGCTGGGGACAGCTACTCTTCTTCAAATATCAAACAACTGCTACCTTGTAGTTTGTTTTTGGTTGGACAAAGGCTATGGAAGCAAATCCAAAAAGCAAAGCAGGTTGAAATCAGAGTCAATGACCTCAACAGTGCATAACCAGTTGACATGTATACTTAATTGTGTTGGATGGGATCCCTTCCAACACTAAAATTAAGAACAAAGAAGAACTAGAAGAAACCTCAATCATACAGATATTTTGGTCATGCTGATATTGTCTGACCAAATCCTGATGGCAGCATGAGAGGGTTGCAAAGATACAGCTGTACATTACATGTATGATTTATTTTTAAAACTAATAATGTGGGCATGTCAACATTCAGTATGCACACCCTCCACATATCACAGATAACTCAGCTCTTACACATCTCCTCCATCCTGCTCAATACAGTTCTTGATTTGGTGTTTATCAATACCTGTCAATGCTATGTCTTAATTTTTACAAGTTCAAAATAAACGTCCATAAGTTTGCAAAGGTAAAATGTTTTTAAAGTTTACAGAAAATCAGGTTTTGTAAGCTGAGCACTACAGGTCACCAGAATAGATTTAGTTAGTGAGATACCACTGTATGCCTCCATTTCTAATCAAAACATTCTACTTAAAACTATAAGAATACCCATAAAATTAAAAGCTACTGACGAAAATGCTTTAACAATCAGGGTTCAAAGGGTTATTGTACTTGTGTTAATGAAAAGCAGAAAATAACATATTTTATTAGTAACAAAAAATTATTATAGGATTCTTTTACCCTTGTCCACACCAAAATTAAGTAAAATGGCAACACAATTTTCTGCACAGTAGTCACATGATTTACAAAGGAGAGCCTCTAAGATGTCCTGATTCAATCCTTGATTGATGTGGTTGTTTAGAAACAGGTAATCATCACGTTTAATTGCCTCCTCCATTTTTTCTTATCTATTTAAATATATGTAAAAACCATATTTTTTAATCAGTCAACTTTTGCATTTTCATTCAGTTACTTTGTATAGGCCCTAGGCCTATTTATTTTTAGGTTTTCTATTTTTAACACTAACTAGATCTAATAACTATAGTAATTGCAACACTTAGGCCTAGATGTTTTTTGTACAAAACCCTTACTTTTTTTTACTAATCTAATTTCTGGGCATAAGCCCCTCTCCACATTTTATGGCAAAATTCCAACCCTCCCCCCCCCCCCCCAGAGTGCAACCAAATTTTATCTAAAGAACTTAAAGCGTATTTTTAAAAACTATGCTACCGCTGAATCCAGAAAAACCTATATACTATTATTAATTATAATAATATTGAGAAGGATTTAACCAACCAGTACCTGTGCCCAAAAAAAATATAATTTGTCAATTTTCGTCCAGGATAATCTTGTCCAGTAGCCTACCACTACCTAGTTTGCAATTTTTTAAATTTTTTTTTTAAAATTTGGCTCTTAATAAAATAATAATATTATAATTACAGTTAAATAAAGTCTAAGTCAGCATCAACAACATTACATTGCGTGCATTCTTAAACCGAAATAAAACGCCGAAGAGCCGTCGAAGGCCGTAGGCAGAGAAACTACTGAGTCGTGACTACTCTTCAAACTTCAAACTAGATTCAAGATTCCAGATCTAAGATCTAGATCTAGAAATCTAGATCAAATCGGGAAGCTGCATAATCTCAATGGATGCATTTAAAAGAATGTATATGGTTCTAAATTAAATGAGTAAAACAATTTTGTTCAGTCCTAGATCTAGACAACAGACATAGATATCTAAATTTCTAAATCTAGGCCCATTCTTTCTGTGTTGTTGTTGTTGACAAACACTAAAATATGCGAAGTTTAATTTTAGATCCAACTTCCGCAAACAGCATAGTCATATCAAAATGTAGAAATTTGCCAAAAAATATAACTATTTATTATCAAAGCAATGCATATTTGATTTAGCAATGAATTTTACTAACATCAATACAATACATGGTGGCCTAAACATAATAGATCTAGATCTAGATGTTTTAAAGATAATTACTGTTTATTCGGATAGGTTAATGATAAAAAGCCATGAATATTACAATGATGTTACTGTAAATTAAATGATGGCAGATTTGCAAATGGCAGTGCGTTTTAAATACTCGAAATTGAAAAATAAATAAAACATTTAAAATGCAAACAACATTAAATCTCCTAACTATACAAATGGTATGGATATGAATAGAAAATTTTAGAATATTATTTTTTATGTGGCACAAAGAAGATAATCTTTTAAATGTCAATATGGCAAGCATGCCCCTACGGCCTACCGCATTACCCCCATTCCCTTAAAAAACTATTATTATTTATAATTGAATTTTAGGTTTAAATATATTATAAATTACATTATAATTAAGTTTTATAGGCCTAAGCATTTTTTTAAAGTTCTTGTTTAGTGTTTAGATCTAGAACTAGTTTATGTATTTATGATTATTATCATAGATCTTTGAGACCTTGACATTTTCTTCCTATTTTTCTTTAACTGAAGATCTATTTTCAAAATGGCAGACATGACTACGTCGTATACAATGAAAGGGGATTCAGTTGCTCTTGATTTAAGTGCCGCTCAGTCGTCGATGTATAATTCACACCCTTATGAACAACAACTTGAAAGCCCACAGAAATATATGCCATCTAGAGATGAATTCCAATTTGTTCCACAAACTGCTGAAGGAGGTAAGAAGCCCGAGGGTTCAGGGCAGTTCAGGCCGAATCTTGGTCTTGTATTTTAAAAAGTATTTTTATTTTCGAAGTGTCTACTCGGAAGAAGATTTTTCTCCCCAACGTCTCCATTTAGTCGGCAAAAGATAGTTCTGCGCATGCGCAGTGACCTATGGCTAGGGTTAAGGCTAAAATGAGGGTTAGGATTAGGGCAGGGGTCGGCAACCTGCGGCTCGCGAGCCGCATGCGGCTCTTTTGATATCAAGATGCGGCTCTCCAGCTCTTTACACAAATAATAGTAATCTTAATAAAAAAATAAAATATTTGAAATAAAACAATGTTAGTGGCTCTTTAAAACCAAGGAAATTTTGAAAATTGTAACTTTTGGCTCTTCCGCTTCAAAGGGTTGCCGACCCCTGGGCTAGGGTTAGGGATAGGATTAGGGATAGGGTTAAGGATAGGATTAGGGTTGGTGTTAGGGTTCTGCGGTTGTAAACACACGCATGCGCAGTACCATCGAAAACATTGCCGCTGAGGCAAGTCGTAGTTTCTCTCCATTGCGCATGCGTATCGCATGCGTATCTTATTCCGACTAGAATCTGCCTTTTATTTTAGGCCTAGATCTCTAGATCTAGATCTAGATTTTATTTTAGGGAAAATAAAATGAGGTCTCACAAAATTTTATATTTACCAGGTCTAGATCTTATATTTATTATAGCTTGAGGTCCAACAACAGAGCCTTTTTTTTTCTAACACTGGTGTTGGAACAACTTCATCAACTTGGCATTCTACTCCGAATCTACGCCATTGGGTGTTGCCAGTGTTGGGAAATTGCGAGACACGAAAAGTGAAATGGCGAGGCGGTGAATTGAGAGAAGGCTGCGAAAACAGTCGGTCACATGATATTTTTGCTTAGCCTTTTACCACCACCCAATACTAAAGCAGGGTGGTGGTAGGATGCGAGGTTATCAGCAAAAATTTTACCGCGACCGATTTACAGCAATATTTGATGCAGACTTCAAAGACTTTTCGTTTACATTGTTAAAACCCGCTTTTTCAGTCGTTAGACATTCTGATGATTCGTTAACTTAAATAACTTTCTTTGTTTGTACTTAGAATACTACTGTGTTCGAAACCGCCCGAAATACCGCAGACATTAGATCAACTTATTTCTTATGTGTGGAACATCGAGACCGCTTGCCGCCGCAAGGCCACAAACATTTATTGTATTGTTGCAAAGAAATTTTGTTTTATTACGTAGCAGAACGAACCCCAGATGTAGCCTCAACCAACTGGCGGGTTTGTTGCATTGAGTTAAATATAAACTCAAACAATAATATATTTGATAGGTCAGGCCACATAGTGTTGTGTGTTATGCCGTAATACATTCAAACTAATAAACTAAATAAATAAACTATCTCCCTTTATTTTCTTTAGCAATAATTGAAATAACTAATTAATTAAGTAATGAAATTACACATTTCCTGTATAATTTATTAATATTATTACAGAAACAGCTGTGTTGTTTCAATACCACCCGATCTGTTTCTTGAATCAAACGTTACACTATATACTTACTGAAACCGAGCAAAAAATAATTCACCGAGGTATTGACCTTGAATTATATTATGGCATGCAGGTTTACTTTTTTCCCCTAGAAAAAACAAGGCAGTATGATATAAAGGTTGCACTTATTAAGTCATGATGTAGATTTAATGAGTAAAAGTGGGACGTTGCGAAATGTATACCGACCCTCAAACGGCTTTTTTTTTTTTCCAGAATGTTTAGAATTTAGAATATCTAGATATAGATTTTTACAAATTATAGTCTAAAATGATATTCTCCTTATGAACTCCCACTGAGAGTCTATAAAGGCGGGATTTTTCTCCCGCTGACAAAACGAGCGCGGCGGTCAGAGGATGTTAAGATTGTTTAATATAAAATCGAATTAGATAATAAATAAAAATAACACACAAATTTCATGATATATCATCTGCTTTAGTTTATAACTATAAAAAACAACTACATGAAACAAAATTTGTTTTCGCAAATTGTGTCTCGCTATTTACCCTTGCTTCTGCAGGTATGTCTCACATTTTCTTCTTGCAGTTTACCACCTCGCCATTTCACTTTTCACATCTCGCGATTTCCCAACACCCTACGCCATTCTAGTCTACAGTTATTTTCTATCCAGTAACTTAATTTATGGGGTGGGTGGGTTCCTAGGCTTAGGATAAATAAAAACTGCCAATCTTGCAGAATCTCTTTATTATTTCAATGTGAGAATGCACATAACAGGGTTCCCGCGGCCTCCTGAAATTCCTGGAATTCTCCTGGAATTTCAAAAAACCAGAAAAGTCCTGGAATTCTCCTGGAATTTTAACATTTCTCCTGAAATTTTGTAATATGTCCTGGAATTTTACTCGCATCGATAATTTTAGCGAATATTTTTTTCGCGCTTAGATTTCTAGGTAATCAGACCTGACCGCCCCAGTAAAAATGTTTTGCCTTTTCAATTCTTCGCGTTACAAGGCACACATTTTAAAATATAGACCTAAAGCTGTCTTTAACATGTGGGTTTGGTTTAATTTTTTTTCTCACGTCTTTCTATGTGTGCGGCTCTGTTTAATAGTCCGGACTTTTTTTTTTAATTGGAAATTTCAAGTAGGCCTAGGCCAAAATCTAGTTTTTGCGCAGCTAATTTGAATCTACAGTCCGATAAGCTCTAGATCTACTTTCTATTTTTACATGCGTGTTGTAATACTACCACCCTCCCATCCCGCATTTCAGTTTCTTTCCCACGACAGGGTGGGGGAGGGGGACCGCTGGTTGGGTATATGAAGTATACTCTGTGTGACCCGCTAGTGATGTCATCAGCAGTATACTACAGGCCAACTGTAAGCTCAGATGAACTCAGACTGACCCCGCGCGACCGTGTCTAGCTGGAGGAAAACTAATACGCTACCGGCAATAAAAAAAACTATCTGAAATTCTATTTTTGGCTGAAATATTTTAAATTTTTCAAGTATTAGGGGTCGTCCATAAATGACGTCACACTCGTAAGAGGGAGGGGGGTCCGTAATTTTGTGACGGTGTGTGATGAGGGGGGGGGGGTTCAGATCACACTCCTAAGAGGGAGGGGGGTCCGTAATTTTGTGACGGTGTGTGATGAGGGGGGGGGGTTCAGATGGTGGGACGTCACACTTTTGCATCATAAAAAGCAATGTTAGAAAACGAATTTTAGCCGTTATTTCGCATTTTAGAAAACTATTAATAAATTGCAATAGAAATTTATCAAAATACTCTGTTGACGGCTTTCTGAAAAGATTTTGGAAAAATATGGATGTTTTAAGAAAAAATCATCAATTTTGAGAGGGTTTCAGGGTCCGTAGCGGACCTTGAATCCTTGAAAAACCCTTGAATTCCAAAAAACATCTCAAGGCCTTGAAAAACCCTTGAATTTCCCCAAAAATGAGCAAAAACCCTTGAATTTTATAGGTAAAGCTTGAAAACCGTGCGTAAATCGAATTTTAAAAAAAATTCAATTCTGATGGATCTAAACTTTTTCTGCCTTTATTTATTTTTTGCCGTGGGTCTGCGTTAACTTCGGAGTCTATTTCCAACCCTCTCCTTCGCTGAGCCTCGCGGTTTTGCATAGGCTCTGCCTAACCTAGATTCTAGATCGTGACGTAGACTGTCGTAGATAGCCGAGGGCTAAATTTAGCATCGTTTTTCGGGTATCTCCGTTTACTAGATTCTAGATCTAGATTCAGTGTTTTCTGTTAGGGTCTACCTACATGTACGGTTTTGTCCGTAATTTTTCGATTTTGACACCCCTGTTGCGGAATTAGGCCGCAAATGTTACGCAAAAGCCCACCGTAAACATCAAAATCGATTTAGTGTCGACCTTTTTTTTTTCTTGTGTTAAATTTCCGTGTTATCCGGTTCTATGGTTTCAAACATCTTCAATCATAACAATCGACGCCCCCCGCCCCCCAAATCCCTTCCCGACAATATCTCGGCAGTCGTTGGCTCTATTTATATTGTGAACTTTATTGACCCCGCGAGTGGTCTGTTGTCTCCTGATCGGTGATGTCCGTAAAGAAAAAAAATTGAATGTGGCCTAAATCATTAAAATTCTGGTCGCGCATGGAAATTATCTCGATTATAATTAAACCTACATCTAGAACTAATATTTTTTCTTCAAGAAAATAAGCCTTAGGTTTAAATAAAAAAAAGAATAGCCTGAACTATGCGAGCGTAGGTTTCTATTTATTTAAATTAAAATTTTCTCGGTGTGGGTTAAACACAAAAGGGCGAAACGTAGCTGCGGAATTACGGGTAAATAGCGAGACATAATTTATCGAATTATTGTGTTCTGTTATTTTAGATGTGCGAGAAGACACGTTTTTACGAACCTAGATCAATCACGGTTCTTTGTGTACCCCACGATAGCAGATGTTTCGGTCACTGCGACCTTAGAAGGTCTTCTAGGTCTATCTCAACTTACAGTGACCACGCAGTATATTAATAATTAATATAGTCGTGGATCTTGATCTAGATTTTTAACTATTAACCAACAAGATTTACTAATACCAATAGGCATATTTATCACGTTCGTTAAAAAAACCAATAGCAAATGACGTAATCGTCAATCTCACATGGGCTATGGACCAAATACACATTGACTGTATCAGATGGGTGAGGCTGTAGACAGAACTTTTTGATGTCATTCTTGACGTGGCTGTCTGGTTATTTATGACGAAAGAGGTTGGGGTAAAATTCGCATTAATTACGTGACGTCATCAATGGACTACCGCTAGGCTGTGTAATTAAAAAAAAAACTAAATCCTAACATTACCAGCTCATTAGCATCGCCGATTGTCTTCTTAAAAAAATGAAAGATTTTGCGCCGACGTAAAAAAAAAAATTGTATTTATCAAAAGAAAAGAAAAATAATTTGAAGGACTATGACTGTGCTGTTTTCACTCAACTTTACGGGCACTTTTTACCACCTCTCACTTCAAGGTCGCGCTGACCGTAAGACCTACGACACGAGACCACGCGCGAGCACAGTAGTGTCTCACGGTCAAGGCAGTTCTACAAACGCTGTTTATCTAATTTTAACGTGGTTATCTTTAATATTGGGCTTACTGCTAGATTAAAGCGAAAACAAAAACTAGATCCGCATCGTTTTAGGTCATTGAACAAAATATGTAGGTCTGCTGTAATTTAGTTACACCATCTAGCAGGATCTAGATCTAATTGATTTTTACTGTGGTAAAACGTCCTTGGAATGTTTAAGAAGCCTCGAATTACCGTGTTTGAGAAAATTGCCGCTGTCACTGCCCCCTCCCATCCGCTTGTAAAAAAATAATCCGCTTTTCACTTTGTCGGGCGGCTACATCTCTGACATGAGTATTACTAGCGTAGTTACTTGTGAAATTGTTTTAAAAAAATAACTTAATTCTGTTATTCCGCGATATGAACTAACTTAAAACTTACACGATATTTCTTTACGTCATCATGTATATCATAGGTGGGGACATTGGGGTCGTCCATAAATGACGTCACACTCGTAGGGGGAGGGGGGGATCCGTAATCGTGTGACGGTGTGTGATGAGGGGATGGGGGGGGGGGTGGTCAGATCGTGGGACATCACACTTTTGTATTATTAAAAAGCAATGTTAGAAAACGAATTTTAGCATTTTAGAAAACTGTTTTAATAAATTGTAAAAGGAATTGATTAAAATACTCTATTTTGACAGAGTTCAGACAAGATTTTGGGGAAAAAAAACCTATTTTAAGAAAAATTGAACTGCAATCAAGGGGGGGGGGGGGGTGTAGGAGGGGTTATAGGCTGAAGTGTGACGTCATTTTAGAGGGCGGGGCCTGGCTTTTTGTGATGTGTGACGGAGGGGGGGGGAGAGGTAATAATCTTTTAAAAAGCGTGAGGTTATTTATGACATTAAGCAGGATAATTTCTACAAGGATAGGTGGGTTTTTTTTTTGTTTCTATATGTGTGCAGAGTCCTTTTTAAAGGAATATGTGTGCAGAGTCCTTTTTAAAGGACTATCAAACAGACGAACCAATGCTTCCTTTTATGTATAATGACCTGATTCTGATTATCACTTGACATTGACAAGTCATTCAATTGAAGTTGGGTTTGTTGCTGACTCTCTAATAAAGTCTCTAGAAAAAGTAAAAAAAGCAAGTGAGCTTCAAATTCTCAATTTCAAATCTGATTGTAAGACAACTTTTATAGGATTTTCATCAAATTTTTTGTTGAAATCTCCATTACTTTAGTCATTAGTGAGAGACTTAGCCTAATGCAAATGTTTAAAAATAGAGCCAGTTCACCAAAAAAATGAAGGGAATTCTTCACATCCTAGTCAACAAATGGAAACTGAAATCAGCTGAGTGTAACCAAGTTCTGTTTCAATTTTCAACATTCATAGATACATGTACTCTAAATGGTTGTCTATCTAAATCTTATTGAGAACATGATAGGCTGGACATTTTTTTCATAGAACAGCTTGGTAGCAAAATTTCTTATGTGAACATTTGGAAAATTGTTAGAGATCTATTGCTTCTGTCACATGGTCAAGCCAGTGTTGAAAGAGGTTTTTCTGAAAATAGAAGTTGGAGGAGTGTCATTTGACACCAAAGATACTGATTGCAAAAGGGATTATGCTGGACTCTCAGACAATCTCCTGACTTAGATAATTTTGTAATAACACCAACATTATTTCAAAAATTGTGTGTGCAAAAAACATATATCACCCTCATTGTAATGCCCGTTAGTGGTAGTTTATACCTTGAAATTCCCCCCAAAATCACCTTGAAAACCTTGAAAAAGCCTTGAATTTTCTTTTGGGATTTGGCTATGGACCCTGGGGGGGGTCTGGCTTTTTGTGACGACGTGTGCGGGGGGGGGGGGGGTAAAAATCGTCAAAGACCCCTTGCCCTTATTTCCAAAATACATTTTATTTTTAGTAGGACAAATCTAAGCTACTCAGGTTGATCTACTTGTTCATCAAATGATAAAAAGTTAAAATTACAGTTAGGCTATTTACTGTTGAAGACTCCCATTTAAATCACAATGCCATGTCCATTTTTAAAAGACATGGTTTCAGCTGTTCTGTTTGTTTATAATTGACATTGTTAGTACGGATGATGACATTGGTGAGGGGTTGAGGGTGGGAAATTTATTAGATGAATTTGTGACAACAGGCCTTAGAACTGGTGCTGGGGAGGGGGTATATAAACGGGCTTAATTTATGGACAGTGAGTAGTTAAAGAAAAGTGTCACATTTATATATTTAAGTACAAAGATAAACATTGTTACAGGATAGTGACTGGTAAAAAGTGCCATCACATTTTCCAAAGGGGGGGGGGGGGGGAGAGAAAGAAGAGATAGCAATTTTATAAATAATTTATAAATGGGAGGGGTGGGGTGCAAAATTGAATCTACTTTGACTAAACTAAATGGTTTAGAAACAGTTACTTTTAAAAATTACAAATGCTATGCTACATAGCATTTTATAAAGACCACTTCCTATTTAAGAAATGTCAAACTCCCTTCCATTCAGCGCGGGATTGAGTCGTTGTTGCTTTTTAATAGGTTAAATTATGTCCTGGAATTTTGGTTTTTCTCCTGGAAAACTCCTGGAATTCTCCTGGAATTTCAAGTTCACTTTGGTGTAGGAACCCTGACATAAAAGGATGGTCGCCTGTCATATGTTAGAAAATATATTTTTTTGGGGATTTTCCTTGAGAAATAGGGCCTTCAGGTTTTTCCTGTCAGATATACATCAGTCTCTGCATCAAAATGAAATTGAAAGCTGGCTCAATCATCCATGCTATGGTCTCCACCTCAAGGCTTACCAATAAAACAGTTATTTACCTGAGAAGTTTTTGAAGAAATTTTGAAAATGTAGAATACCAGTTTGCAGAAAAGGCCCCCATATTCCTGACACAAATTGATCAATCATCTATTTCTTTATAGTGTCACATTAAAATAATTATTACATTTAGCAAAACCAGTGATTTTTGCATTGATCCCTTAACCATTAATGTCCCATTCATTCTACCAAAACTCCACCCATGATGGCCCAATGTAAGGAGCATAACTCTGTATGATCAAGTGAATAGTTTCATAAAATATTTGTTTTTGTCTAAATGAAATTGAAAATTAAGATAAAAACTACTGCTTAATGTTGGGAATAAACCTGGCTTTCCAACAGTATTAAATAGAATATATTATATTCGGTAAAAGTACAGTATAAAAATAAAAAATGTCGGAGAAAATTCAAAACAGGTCATTTTCGGTAGTCAACTTTATTTATTTTTGTCTTAACAACTATGCATCGAATTTAACAGTTAAATATCAATTTGGTTATGTTTAACATATATAATTCATAAAATACATGCCTAGATACGTTTAGAGGCATTAATTTTTTTTATTTTTAATATTAAATCTACTAAAAATACGACAGATGAGTCGAAAATTTCGAGATAGAAAGAAACTATTATTTTTTATCTTTCAAAAGCGCCATTGAAATTAGAAGACCGGAAAAGGATGCTGAAACCATCCGACTTCCTGTTTAGTTAAAAATTAGGATTTGTAGGCCAAATTTTAATGAAACAAATTTAATTTTTCTATGCGTATTGTAAGCGGGCGGCAGCGGGCGTTACGGGACATTAACGGTGTCGGGCGGCAGCGGGCGTTACGGGACATTAATGGTTAAGGAGCCCTTGAGACAAAGCCAAAGTTAAGAAATGTCCAGCAGTGTTTTAGTCAGGTCATTTCCACCTTCAATTTTGGTGTTTTATCAATTTGCAATGGATATACTTTGCAATTGAATAGGTTTATACCAACTTTATTTAAATACAAATTTAGTGAGACTAGCTACTAAATTTATAGCAACATTAATAAATAATTTATGTTATTTGAGTTTATAAACTTAAAGTAATGTATGGTATTGCTAATTATAGCAGGAAATTTGCTTTTTCATCTAAAGAAAAACAACCTTTTTTGGACTACATTGTTCCTAAAACTTCTAAAAAAATTGATACTGTGCAGTTTGAAATCGAGCAATCAAACTTGCTGAATTGGCAGTCCATTAGTTTTACTAGAGATGGCCATAGTTATACCTGGGTTAACATTGATACCTTATGGATCTAGTCTATTCTTTCTGTATTTGCCAAAAGAAATACATTTGCTTAGCCTTATCTAAGTTATATATAAATTAATTTGTCATTTTTTTTCTGCATTTGCCAAAAGTAATGAGTTAGCTTAGCCCTATCTAAGCTTCAAATAATGTAGTATGTTAGTAAAAATTTAAACTGCAATCACTTTGTAATGATTAATTTGCATATCTTCCATAGGACATTCAAACATTGAAGGCACTATAGATTCAAAGGCAGCTCCAAGTAGTGGTGATGCCTATGGCGTTAGGAAAAGAGGAGTAACTTCTTCTATTCTGGAATCTAAGGGTTTCGGCTGGTTACTGGAAGATGAAGATCCAGAAGAGGAAGATCAAAGGCCACTTTTGTTAGTATTTGTATTTGTCATGTTTTACTTTTAACTATTGTTTTTATATTTACATTTAAAAAATTTAAAATAATCTTGTGGTTGAAAAAATATCTCAAGATCAGCTAAATAAATTTTCTTTTTGTTTTTGTTGGTACTAGCCCAAACGTAACCGTCGATGTGTTAGGTGACACTGCTGTCCGGGCAGTAAAACACATTTCAGTTAAGATTGTATTATTAATAATATACCAACCTTTTTCCTATAATAATTTTTTCTCTTTTTATTCAGGGAAGAGCTAGACATTGATTTGAAAGACATTTACTACAAGGTTCGATGTGTCTTGTTTCCCCTTCCTCAGTTGGGATTTAATCGTCATATTGTCAGAGAAAGCCCTGATTTTTGGGGCCCACTGTTTGTGATCCTTCTGTATGCAATTATTTCCCTGTATGGTCAGTTCAGGGTGAGTGGGTTTTATTTGTATCTCAATTTGTTTTAAACATAAGTTAAAAAAACCCAGAGAATTGATAATTATTGGTATTTGCTAACCGTAAAATAGATTTTGATTATTTTTATACTGCATCAAACTGTGTGCAGTGATTGTGTTTTTAAATAAAGTTCTGCCAAACAGTGAAACACTGTTTTTAAGTTCTTTATTCCCGTTTGGATTATGCATAAACAATCATTTAGATATGCCCATGTTTTTAAGTTGGAGCAAAAATCTGGCAGGAAAGGTTCATGAGCCTATTTTGTTAACATTAGAATATTGGATATTTTGCATAGAATGTTAATCATGGTTATCATTATTTGTAGGTAGTCTCCTGGATCCTGACTATTTGGATTATTGGTTCTCTCATGGTGTTCCTGTTGGCACGTGTTCTTGGTGGAGAGGTAAGATTGCTGTTTATGATTTGTTTTATGTTTAAATAGTTTTTTTAGCAAGCTTTAGGTTGCTTTTCTTGTAGTCTTAGGGGTCGGCTTGGTCGAGTCAGTAAAGCTCATGGTTGCTAAACCTAAAAGTCTCGAGTTCGAACCCTCGGGCAGATGAGGCTCGTTAGCTGGGGACAGCCACTCTTCTAGGAGAGACAACTCCAAAATCAAACAACTGCTGCCTTGTAGTTTGTTCTTGGTTGGACAAAGGCTATGGAAGCAAATCCAAAAAGAAAAGCAGGCTGAAATCGGAGTCAATAGCCTCAATGGCGCATAACCAGTTGACACGTAATCCTTAATTGTGATGGAAGCATGGTCGAGTCGGCAAAAGCTCATGGTTGATAAATTCGAAAAAAGTCTCGAGTTCAAACCCTCTGGCAGATAAGGCTCGATCCCTCCCAAAAAAAAATTAAGAACGAAGAAGAAGCAGAAGTAGTCTTAGTTATTTACTGCATGTTAACTTACATCCTCTCGTAAACATCCTTTGTGATCTTATTGTACAGTTTTGTATATTTTGTGTAGTTAATTCAAGTTCTCGGAAATTAGTTTTTAACTTGAAGTTTAAATTCTAGATCTTGGTTCAAGTTATTGATATGATCTTTGTTGTTGTTGCAGGTGTCTTACTCACAATGTTTAGGAGTTATAGGATACTCAGTGCTGCCCCTGTTTGTGATTGCTTGCTTTTTGCCACTTTTACGCTCTTTTCATTACTTGGGCAGAGCTTTCAAGGTAAGAAATTATCACTTCAATATTTTTTATTGTAGCTAAACACTTAATAGTTGGGCATAGTGGTGACCACATTATTCCCTTGTGTGCCGCATTCATGAAAACAGATAAACTCTACTTCATCTACCCCATGTGTCTTGGGCACAACTGTGAAAAGATGATGATGAAATGCCTAACCCTGAGATTTAACTTTGGGATTAGTGCTTGAGTTTTCTACCACACCATCCAAAAACTTTCAAATGTCACTAGCTAATATCTTTTAAAAAAATTAAATTTTCTGTTAATTAACCACACCTTTCTACAACTATTCCAGCTGTTGGGTGTGTTTTGGGCGTCATACAGTGCTGGCTCATTGCTGTGTGTTCAAGAACTTCAGCATAAGAAACCTCTTCTGCTGTACCCCATATTTTTACTCTACATTTATTTCCTCTCATTGTACACTGGTGCCTAGATTTCTACATCATGTTTTACTGTCTGAGGCTTAGATTTTGGGAATTTTTAAAAATACTCCTCTATTAAAATGGAGCAATTTTATTTTGAGTTCAAGTATCAATATATCATATTTGTTAATATAACATTTAAATGAATGTGTTACATTTTAATACAATCTCCATTTAAAAAATATGTATAATTGGCTTCTATGTTCTATCCTATCTTAAAAAAATTACTTTAAACAATTAATTTCAAGCATTCACAATAGGGTGTTTTTTTTTTAAAAAAAGCAATTTTTTTAGTTTTGATCATATTATTTTTCACTGTTGCTAAACACTTTCAAAAAATAATGGTCCTAAATTAAAACTTAAGCAGAAGCTGCAGTTGAGATACAACTATGAATTAATTTGTAAAAAATTGACATTTATAATATGCTGTTTGAGTGTGTTTGATTGTATGGGAGATGCTATGTGTCTGTGTACATACAACAACAGCTTTACTGTGTGGATAATACCAGTGATCCAACACAATGGATACTTTTTGTATGTACCTGTTGCTTTTGTTTTATAACTATCTTTGCTACAACATGAGAAGGGGTTTTTGTTTACAGTATATGATCTGATTGTTGCTCTAAACTAAATTTATAGATTTATAAAAACTGTATTATACCGAGTACATATAAGTTGTTAGTTTCAATGTGTTGAAATAAAAAAAAATATATCAGACCTATTTTAGAAAGAAATAAAACCATTCTATTTTATCTTATTTAGCGTTTAATTTCAAATTGAAGGCTAGTTTTCAAAAATTTTAAAGTATATTTTTGTAGTTTTCAGATGATTTTTAATTAAGAATTTTTTTTACCTTCAGTTGAATGTAAGGAAAACTTAATGTTTTACTTAAGCCGTCAAGTTTTGGAAAGTGTGTTTTCAATGGCCCATAATAATTTTCTTTTTTGTTGAAATTAAGATTTAAACTTAAATAAAAATTTTGTTCATTTTGAATTTTTAAAAATCCATTGTGCCATTTTAGCTGATGAATTATGTTTGACAATTATTGCAAATATTTTACCACTGGGATTTGAGTGTATGGAAACCTATGCTTTTTTTTTAAGAATGCAACAATTAAAACATTTTTTTAAAAAGAAAACAAAAGTTTATTTGTACTAAGGCATAGTTTATTTCATGTCACATAATGTTTTATTAGTCCCTTCCTAGTGGTGCTATACCAACATGTGCCAGATACCAGTAGTAGGGTAAAGCAAAGCTTAACTGGCATTATGTTGGCTACCCAATCTTTTCACACTGTGATGAAATATAAAACCTGCCCTACTGGACAATGCAATTGTCATGAATTGTAGAAATAATATATCAGTCAAGTACTACAATTTTTATTTTTAAAAATAGAAATTTTAGTTTGACTCTTGAAACGTTTAAAACCCTGTTATAAAGTAAAAGTTGTTTTAACTGTTTAATTTTGTTTTTAAGTAAACAAACCTTACACAATATTCTCGTAACTAGTATGTGTCTGTTTATAAATCAAGTAACAGGCATGTTGAAATGTTTATATAACTGCCATAATTTAATATTCTGGCACTAATTATCAGAAACTAATTTTCATTTCTAGCATGCCTCTGGCTGAAGTAAGTTAAATGATTGGAAAGTCATTCTTACGATACTGTGGTGTTTTCAGAAATGCAATTTTGCATCAGTTTGTTATATTGTTTATTTTCAGAAATAAATGTGTCTATTTAAATAACATTGTAAATATGATGATATACATAATTTATGTTTTCTTATTGGGATTTTTAGCAATAAAACAATTGATAAAAAACAAAAGCCTGTCTTTGTTTCTATCAGATTAACCTACATGTGAGTGCATAGTGAGGGATTTAAAACAGGTTTTAGGTCAAGGGATAGTTAAATAGGAGAAAATCATTGACTTTGTGGCAAGGTGAGGTGAATTATTAATGTTGTATAGACGAATTACTTGATTAACGTTCGTTGGCGTAGGGGGGGGGGGGGTTAGGGGGTCATAACCCCCCCATAGACCCCTCGGTATATATATAAAGTATGAGGGGGTGTAAATCGAAAGTTTGAGGGGGGGGGTGCAAATCAAAAGTTTGAGGGGGGAGTGCAAATCAAAAGTTTGTCCCCGGGTAAAAATTTGAACCCCCCCCCCTATTAGACGATTCTGGTTACGCTACTGTTAACGTTAGTTATGTTAAATAACTATAGCTTTGTAAGTAATGCAGTATTGCAACTACGACGGACCTAGATGGTAAAAGTTTGCGTGATGCAATCATAGAGTTAACACTTAACAGCGATCTCCCTGCAAAATACAATATTCTTTAAGTGGGGCAGCGTAAACAAAATTACTCTGGTCACCCTTCCCTCCTCGTCGCCTTGCAGTGTTGGCCGGTGTTAGGTTACAAGTACAACATAGCTGCACGTCACCGTGCGATACAATCCTGTTGTCTCCCTTGTCAAGAGAGCAGACGAGATTTTTTTTACCAGGGGACGCGACTCTCGTCAACTCGCAACCATTGAAACAGAAGGCGTCACAATGCACAGTCTTGAGTTATTTTAAGGTAGGTGTTATAATTATGTCAACAGAAGTATGTTGTCTTTTTTTCTCTCTTGTTTTTTTTTAAATTAATTAATTCAACTAACAAAAACATAAATTATCTCTTTAAATGAATGTAAGATAAATTCTGTACTAAACCTAAACAATTTCAGTCAATAAATTAAATTGTGTTGAGTTGTAGTTATTTAATGCAGTAAAATGTTAAAATTGATAAAGCTTATCATTTAAGAGTGGTTATCGATCTAGTGCTTACATACACTAAGTTTTTGTTTAAATGTTAACATTTTGGTAACCTTTGGTACTTAAAATACGTAGTTTTGGTGGGATTAGCTATGTTGGATAATTGGATTAGGGGGTCGTCCATAAGCAACATAACACTCCAAGGGTGAAGGGTTGGGGGTCGGAATTTTATAGCTGAATTGTGACGTCATTTTATGGGTGCGGGGATAGGGTCTGACTTGGGGGGGGGGGAGGTAAGTAGTTATAAAAGCATAACGTCTTTATGGATGACCCACCTTGACTAGATCATGTTAACATTCTTACTATAATGTATAAGCTAACCCTGATTTGACTATTCACTATCTCGCTTTAACTGGTTATGCCGAATATTTCAATTACAATTCAAATCACACATTCTGTAAAAATGAATTACCGGTCTGACGAGAGTATACCTGTGACACCAAACAAACACGTGAATTTACAAACAGGTAAGAAAGCAGTCGGTACATCAAATACCAGGGGCACCCAGTCATCATGTAAAAACTAGCACACCAACTTGACGAATGACACAAAACTCGAGTTGTATATCTTGGTACCCTACAGCGGTCATATAGGTGTCACTGTCAGGGGATAATTTTATGACATTTTTATGCTAGGCTATGACAGTATCCAGTCTATATGCTAGGCTATGACAGTATCCAGTCTATATGTTAGGCTATGAGGGTATCCAGTCTACGTGCTAGGCTATGACAGTATCCAGACTATATGCTAGGCTATGAGAGTATTTTTTTTAAATTGCATTTAATAATGGATTATATTACCCAGCGTTTACCGAGCTCTGCTCTTATTTTAGAAAGAAATGGCTTTTTAAAAATCCTAAGCTGACCAACCCACGTTAAAGATTTGTTTCGAATATATTACTGATCTCGTTCAACATTTGATATACTGACCAGTGGCGTAGCCAGGGCGTGGCGGGGGGTGCGGACCGCACCGGGTGACACCATTTAGGGGGGGGGGGGGGTGACACCAAGGCGAAAAATTGCAAAATGCACAGACTATAGAAAAACATCGTTACTATTAAGTCTGCAGTGTACTCATATGTGGCATATATTTAAATAAATAATAGACTATATATACTAACACACACACACACACACACACACACACACACACACACACACACACATATATATATATATATATATATATATATATATATATATATATATATATATATATATATATATATATATATATATATATATATATATATATATATATATATATATATATATATATATATATATATATAATTTGTTTCTTGTGGCGCCCGGGTTTAACTGTTAATTTTGCGCCCCCCCCCACCCCCGTTTTTTACCTGTCACTGTCACCGTGTTTAAAATTTTTATTTAGTGTTACACAATCGATTTAGGAAATTAGGAAATCAGTCTGTTAACCCAAGTAGTAGTCTTAAAATAATACATTTCAAAACTAGGCTTTTATTTATTTTTTTACCCCGTTTGGCGCCCCTCTAAATTTGGCGCCCGAGGCGGCCGGCCCACCCGCCCTCCCCTAGCCACGCCACTGACGACCCCTTAATAGAATAATAGATTATAACTCTTTAGTAAGCGAGCGATAAAGTAAACAGAAGAGGTCATGGATTTGACGACATTAATAAAAATTGATCAGTATTTTAAATGTTGAACCAGCTCACCAAATATTTTAGATAAAAATCTAAACAAAACTGATATTTAAAAAAAAATTCAATATAGGCTACTTATACTTTGACGTTTAAAACACTACTACTTATTTTTAAGAATACATTATAGATTTTCTCCCTGTATTGTTATATTTCAGTTAAATAATAAACACGAGCCGACCAGCGGCGTAGCATACGCCGCTATTTTGTTTTATTTTCTACTTTTTTTCTACTTTTCATTAATTCATAATTAGTTAATTCGACAATAAGTAGTGGTGTCCACGTAGAGAATTGTAGATATAAATAGATTACCAAAAAACGTTAAATCAGTATGCCAGATAAAACAATGTATTAATGCATGCTGTTAAAATTGTGAATCGTGAGTACGTTTTAGGAGGTCAGCTAAATTTTTGACGACGTGGACATCGGGATGGACACTTGTGGCATACGGGAGGCGTTGCGAAGGCGGGAGGGGGGAGGTGCCTACAATTCAATTTTTTTTGTGTAGATCGTGAAAGGGTGACCCCCTACACGAGTTGCTTATTTCTTCTACCGTTGACTGAAATAAGCACTACCCCCTTTATGAAAGATGTAGGCTACTGATTCAGTTGCAAATATTTCTTTCTCCAGCTGTTTCCATACTGGTAAACATTAGTATTTCGAGAAGCACGAAAACTTAAAAAAATATAAATACTACCCAATAGGTCTATAAAAGTAGACTAAATATAGGCCTTTATGTGTGTAATTGTAGTATTGAATTTATCAATACAGCAGCGTATTACATTATAGTTTAACCAGTATAGACCAGGGGTCGGCAACCTGAGGCTCGCGAGCCGCATGTGGCTCTTTTGATATCAAGATGCGGCTCTCCAGCTCCTTGAACAAATACTAATAATCTTAATAAAAAAATAAAATATTTGAAAAAAAAATGTTAGTGGCTCTTTAAAACCAGGGAAATTTTGAAAATTGTAACTTTTGGCTCTTCCGCTTCACAAGGTTGCCGACCCCTGGTATAGACACATGGCTGTGTTGTAAAAAAATAGTATGCCTATATATGGAAAATTAAATTGTATTTGATGACATCTTCAAGGAAAACACAATAACTAAGGGATGTAACTTTAATTTATATTCACAAAATGTCTTTAAAAATATTGAAAAATAAAATTAAGAAAAAACATGACAATTAATTTCTACTATTGAAAACAATAATAAAGTATTATATAATTATGTGCCCACTACTTACCCTGTTTAAAATTTTAGAATTGTTGTAGACTTAAATTTACATAAAAACCATTAGCTCTATCGTAAACTTGATTTGTAGACTTCTGACATATTTAAAGAAATATTGTTAACCCTCCATTTTTCATGGTTTTACTATCTATCATATATATATAAAAAAAAATCATATAGAGCAGGGGTTCCCAATCTTTTTTTTACTCTAGAGCAGGGGTCGGCAACCAGCGGCTCGCGAGCCGCATGCGGCTCTTTTGATATCTAGATGCGGCTCTCCAGCTCCTTGAACAAATACTAATAATCTTAATAAAAAAAAAATATTTGAAATAAAAAAAATGTTACCAGGGAAATTTTGAAAATTGTAACTTTTGGCTCTTCCGCTTCAAAAGGTTGCCGACCCCTGCTCTAGAGCACATTCTAAAATATCGGTAGGGTGGCGCGCACCACCTATTTTAAATCGACAAACTCCTTCCATAACTTGTCATTTTCCCGTAATTTATTTTCTTATTTTCTTATAGTCATATTGTATTAATAAATAATAAACAAAAAAATTATCGCTTATGAATACAATAAATTACGCACCTCGCTATTAGCCTGTTAATTTTTTAAAAATAGAAAACTCCTAATTCGTGTTTCGTCTGACGAACATATCTCTTATCTAACTGTCGCGATACGAACAGGGCAGCAATCACAATGACAACAACGCGGTTCCAGGCGGGGAATGCTTTTTGCCTGTACAAGGTGTGATGTGCAAATGGCACTAGCCGTTCCAGGCTAGCGTAAATAGTGCAGTCTGGCTCGCCGCTAGACAAGTTGGGATAAGTATCTATCATATTTAATAAACCTAGGCAGTAAAAAAAAAAAAAAACTGTAACAAATGAATAAAAATAAATAATATTTTAAAATAATGTTTATGAAAAAAATTCTGTCTCTGTCGAATAGTGAGAGGCTGGCACATACGAATCGTTCAGCGGGCGCCATGGCGCCCGCGGGCACAGGGTTGGGAACCCCTGATATAGAGTATAGTATGGCGCATAACCAGTTGACACGTAATCCTTAATTGTGATGGAAGCATGGTCGAGTCGGCAAAGCTCATGGTTGATAAATTCGAAAAAAAAAAAAGTCTCGAGTTCAAACCCTTTGGCGGATAAGGCTCGATCCCTCCCAACACTAAATATTAAGAACGAAGAAGAAGAAGAAGAGTATAGTAATTTTGTAACAATGTGCAATACGTTGAGGGACAGGGTGGGGAATTTAAACAATGTTTAACACTTTTGCATTATAAGGAAGTAATTTTAGAAAACGAACATTTAGCAGTTGTTTCGCGTTTCAGAAAACTGTTCTAATAAATTGTAATAGAAATTGATTATAATACTCTATGTTGACCAAGCTCAGTCAAGATTAAAAAAAAATGTTTCAAGAAAAATTCACAAATTCAACTTTAATTGTGAGGCTCAGGTGTGACTTCATTTTATTGGGGGGGGGGGGGGGGGATCTAGCATTTTGTGAGGATGTATGACGGAGTGGCGGAGTGGAGTTTGAGGTAAAAAAAATTAATTTAAAAAGCGTGACGTCATTTATGGATGACCTCCATAGCAGTGTTTCTTCCAGACATTTTTTTCCGGGGGTGCACTTGAAATTTTCGGAAGGGGGGGGGCGGACAACAATTTCCGGGGGGGGGGGGAGGGGCGTACACTGCCAAAAGTATATATTTTCTATATAAATTCCATTTCGTTCGGGGGGTCGGTAGACTTTCTTCGGTGGGGCACCGCCCCCCCCCCCCCCCGAAGAGGTGCCTGGAAGAAACTCTGCTCCATAGGATATTATCATGCACAATACCTAAATCGAGATTCTGAAAAAAGTCTCAACGGTTTACATATTCGTGGGTCGGAAAATCCCAGTGTGGGAATCTCGACTGTATACGTGTTTGTGAATACACAAAAACTCAGGTATCGTTTTCTGTTTTCTCAAACACCCTAGGATTTTAATAATTACATATCTTATTACTATAAAGTATCTGATTTATTAACTTTTCGCCTCTATTTATTTCCTCGGTAAACGAGCGGTTTTGTCACAAACTTACCTACCTTTCTATAGCCCAGTTCTACTAGCAGTGCAACCCCACCCTTAACCGCTATATTCGAATATTCGAAAATTCTAGAATTCATAATAAGATGATTAGTTTGGAGAAGATCGCTATTTTTTGTATTCTTTTTAAAAAGGGGCAGTAATAACAAGGTATTTGAAAAGTGCTGACTTAAGCTATGAGTAACTCCGAGCCAATGAAAAAGTGAGTTAATTGATTGTTATGAAGTCCTGACAATGTTGCTTTTAATGTGACGTTTATTGTGACTTGAGTATTGATTGTCGTGTAATTAGGGGGAAAACTAAATGAAGCCTGTACGACCAAAAAAAAAAACACATTAGTTTTAATTTTTGAAACTAGCAAATGTACCTAAGTAAGTGCCCAACATTTTTTATGAAAATCTGTAAAGTCGTAGCAAAATTAGCTGGTTTTGAGAAAGTATGGTCCCTGGGTAGATGAGGTTCAGTACCTGAGGACAGTGACCCATTTACGAGAAAAAAAACCTCCAAAATTAAACAACTGCTACCTTGTAGTTTGTTCTTGGATGGGCAAAAGCTATAGAAACAAAGGCAGAAAGAAAAGCTGAAATCGGAGTCAGAACGGCCGTGAAGATAAAAAAAAAGTTGAAATGCAATACGTAATTGAGTTGGATGAAATCCAGTTATTCATTACGATTAAGAACGAAGAAGAAAAAGAAGAAAGTATAGTTATGGGCTTTTCAGATATCTATGTCAGTTCACAAGGAACAATATTTCATTCAACGAACATTGAGCTACGAAAGGAGCGAACTGCTCACTCAAAAATTTTATTTGATATTTCTTTGGTTTATTCCATTTTTCAAACTACTAACGAATGTGGTCAGACACTAAACAGGATTGCTTGTACATTTAATTATTTTAATTTTTGAAGACATTTTTTGTTACAATGGATGGGGCATTCCAGTAACGTCTATGCTCAAGGTTGGTTTGTCTGTAAAAACTAGACAAAATCACAGATGACAAAACTCTGGAAAAAAAAATTCATTAATAGCAATAACATCCAGTACTTTCCCTCTTCGTATCATGATGAGGTCAATTTGCGAGGGGCATTTAATGTGGTCATTTTAAAAGGTGCCTCTGAATGCATATATTAAGGTGGGGGGGGGGGGTGATGAGGTAAATTTTCGAGCGGCAATTGGATGTGGTCATTTTGAAAGGCACCTCGGACTGTAGGAATTTTGAGAGGGGAATCGGCTTGTGGTCAATATGAGAAAAACATTTGAATGTGGTAAAAATTTAAAAGTTGCGGGGGGGGGGGGGGGGGGCTGTTGGTACTGCGCCGAGCTCAGCTAGGGAGGGGCACTTAACTGGTTTTTATTAAATGTAAGCTTGACGAAAGGACACAGAGATGTGGTCTGCTGTCATCATGCAAGCGAGGGCTTGAATAATACTCTAATCACAATGGCAATTAGCTAATGATCTGTATTAATCTTTGCATGTGTCATTCTTTTTATTTCTTTCGCCCCTCCCACATCAACCCGCCCACAACATTAATCTCAAGAAATCACCTCGAACATCGCTGTCCATGTCTAAAACTAGGTCGATGAAGTAGCCGTTTACTCACACACTTAAGGTACTTGACGCGAAATAAAAGTGACGCACTGCCTAGATCTCTTGCGGGCTCTAGGATTAGTTTACTACTTGTCCCTTTCTTTTCTTTAAATGGTTGCGCCCATAAGGCTACTTTCCATAAGTCAATTTGGCATATTGGTGTTGTTCCTTGTTAGCCAGGTGCAAGTTTTCCGGTTAAAAAGGTGTGAAACTGGGACACTCGTCTCACGTGTTTCACCTAACTATAGCGTCATGTCACTCTGGCTACTTAATAATCCCTGGAATGTGGGTTAGTGGTTCGATGTAGTGTTGTGTGTAGTTTAGTATTGTGTGGGGGGCTAGTGTTGTGGATAGTGTTGTGAGGGGACTAAGTAGTTTTGTTGTATGTAACTTTGTGCTGTGTGTACGATAATGCTGTGTGTAAGTTGACGTTTTAGTGTGTAGTTTTGTTTGAGGGTTAGTGTTGTGTGTATGTTAGTTTTGTTGTGTGTATTTTGGTGTTGAATCTAGGATATTGCTGTGTGTAAGTTGGTGTTTTAGTGTGTAGTTTTGTGTGGGGGTTAGTGTTGTGTGTAAGTCGTTGGCATTGTATGTTAGTGCTGTGTGTAGGTTAGTGGTAATGTATGGTCTAGTGTTTGAGTAGGTTATTTTGTTTTTAATCTGTTTTTTTAACTGTCTTTGAAGGTGACTTAGAGTCAAACATGTTATCAAACCATGTAATTAAACTCTATTGATTTTTTAAAATTACGTTTTCTTTGTATTATCTCCTACTTGGAACGAATACAACACCAATTTTAGACTTCAATGTTGTTTTCATGATAAATAATTTGCTATATTTTCTAATTATAATAAGTAGTTTTGGAGCGGCGTGGTTGGATGGTAGCGCACACCAGGACTAACTCATAATTCATAAGATCGAATCCCTGGCCCGAGTCCTTAGAACGAAACTGAGTTCAAACAGCCCTAATGGGTACCTGACTCACGTTTGGGAAAGTAAAAGACAACTGGGCATAATGCTGACCACACCTTCCCTTCATATACCACAGTCAGAGAGACAAGTGAACTCTACATATGCTCCATATGCTTCTGTTAAAGTAACCTTACTATCATAATATACAAACTCCCGCAGCAGAAGTAGAACACCACTCCAGGCAGTGGCGTAGCGGCACTTAATGGTGTCACCCCCCAGAGGCGTAGCGACCCTTCCCGGTGACAAACTTTAAATTTTCGATTTCCACCCCCCCCCCCCTCCTCAAACTTTCAATTTGCACCCCCCCCATCAAACTTTCGATTTGCACCCCCCCCCCATCAAACTTTCGATTTGCACCCCCACCCCTCAAAAACTTTCGATTTGCAACCCACCCATCCACCTCCCCCCCCCTCAAATTTGTATCTATATATTTTGCTATTTTTTGCCTTGGTGTCACTCCCCTAAATGGTGTCACCCGGTGCGGCCCGCACCCCCCCCCTAGCCCCCCCCCCCCACACTACGCCTCTGACTCCAGGTAATAACTAGGCGCACCTGTACTTTTCCTCTTGACGTGTCTCCCTGTCCACGACTATCCTTCTAATTTTATCTGTCATTAATTTTAAAAAGCTTTTTTTGTTTGTAGTTTTCCACTTCATTATAGGTGTCGTTTACAGTGTTTCTTTCAGACTTTTTTTCTGCGTGGAGGAGGGGAGGGCACTTAGAATTTTCGGGGGGAGGGGCGGACTTAATTCTCCGGGGCGGAAACTGATAAAAGTATATATTTTCTATATAAAGTATGTTTTATTGGGGGGGTAGTTGTTCTACTGGTTAAGGTTAGGTTTGTTTTGTTTTGAAAACAGAGCCTGGGTATGGTTAAGGTTAGGTTTACTTTGACAATAAAACCTGGGTATGAAGGAATGGGTTAAGCTTCATGCCGGGGAAATATAAAGTTGATTAATTAAAGTATGAAACGTAGAAGACGTTTAAGGCTAGGCTTCAAGTACACGCTCATACACACACACACACACACAAACACACACACACACACTGACGTGCAAATCCCTGACTTCATTAACCAGAGCTTAGGTATCACACAGGAATTACCACAACTAATTTACTTTCTATAGATAGATTCAAAGGGATTCTGAGTATGTTTTTTTTTTAAAGTGAAGTATTATTTTTGTAATTAAACTTGTCGCATCGAGTGTCTAGCAATTCAAGCTGTAAAGCAATTATTTGAGTATAATTGGATTTGAGATGGCGTTGGAGGAAAAAGCGCCCTTGGCTTAGATCTAGATCTAGTACCGAACAGAAGATGTGGGTTTGTAAGGTTCACTTGTGTAAGGTAATACATATCTTTGTGTGTGTTTGATTGTGTGATATCATAGAACAGTGTGGTTGAGCTTACTCAGCTTAATTAGGTACCTGGCTCGAGTATGGTGGTGGGTGGATCTAATTTCAAGGCGGGGGTGTGGTGGTACATATTGTTCTCTTCCATATATCTTCCATATACCGAGTTCACACGGAAGTTTAAAATAAAGTTCCAACTACCAAATGAATTACCGGGTCTAAAACATATTTTTATTTTTGTAAAACACTAGTCTGACATGGCTAAATTCAGCACAAACATTTCACTTTGGGTGACTGCAGTTTTTCTTACGCTATGCACATTTTTTACATTTATAACATCCTTACAGGAGATTGTTTTTTTTACAAGTTGTGGCGATAAGTCCTCATATTTAGGGAAAGACAAAAGGAGGATGCTCAGTATAGATGGACGGGAATGGGAAAATTGAAATGTGCCCCCCCCCCTTGATTAGCATCATCATCTTCACTGCCCGTTACCCCTGGGGCATGGGACGCCAATCATAGACTCCTAGAGTAGATTCCCAGAAAATACACGCAATCGGAAACTGCGCAAACAGAAATATTTGCGAATACAAAATAATTATACTAATACATTTTAATTTCATCATATTTGTTGAAAAAAATCTTTTGTTATGATGAAATGTACATGTGGTGTTAATTTGCCAGTGTCTATAAATGTTCGATTTAAGAAAATAAAAATACCCTTGCGCACTTTTTTTTGCGCATTTTTCTGTTTCGCAGTTTTACCGTTGCGCATCTTTCTAATCACCACACCGTCTTCTGGGTGCACCGTCAAAACGGCCCGGGACAAACGGCCCCGACATAAAAACCCCGTCAAAAGGGCCAGTGTCAAATGGACCCCGTCATATAGACTCCCGATAAATAGGGTCCCGTCATTTAGGCTCCCGATAAATAGGTTCCCGTCATATAGGCGTCCTATAAGGGGCCATTTTGTCATTGGCCGTTTTGACACCGCACAATTTAAAATGTTGCTATCACGTTTCTAAAGCTTCCAGACTGTACATGTTTTATTAACTTTAGATCCAACTAGAAGTCAGTAGAAACCCACCGACCGCTCCCGTCCCACAGTGGTGTCGTCTGCCCGCTCGCCGTTATAAACCAGGAAGTGTGAGCAGACGAGAGACAAGTAGATAATTCAACGCTGATCCTAACCCGGACATAACTCGTTCATTAACACGTGTTAAACACGGCCGGTCATGAGTCACACGGTGTCACCGTATCCGGCTGTTGTTAACGTCTAAATTAAAAGCAACTATCACATGGCTCTTGTTGTGAGCGATGTTCTTTAAAAGGAAAAGCGAAAGTGACGATTTGTAATGGGCCTTACATTGGGAATTCCCTAAAATAACATCTAAATTAAGCTCTGCAGCATCACGAATCACATGGCCCTTACTGTGAGCGAAATTCTTTAAAAGTAAAAGCGAAAGTGACGATTTGTAATGGGCCGCTACATTTGGAATTCCCTATAATATTAACAACAGGATATTTGTTTTCATATTTAATTTTTCAAGATGAAAACTTTTGAACATCTTTCGAACGAATTATTCAACGGGTATTTCCGTCCATTTTAAAGGGTATTCCAGAGACGATTAGTTAGGCAGGGGTCTCCAAACTTTTCAGTCCGAGGGCCGCTTTAACTATCAAATTTCAGTTCGGGGGCCAGTTTCTTCCAGGCATGTCTTTGATTTTTCTGGGCAAAGTTCCTCAGCCATCACCAACAAACGATTTTTCCTTGGACAAAAAAAAAATCTCCGCGGGCCGGATCAGATGACTTTGCGGGCCGCATTCGGCCCGCGGGCCGTAGTTTGGAGACCCCTGAGTTAGAGAGTTAGGGTTGAGAAACATAGGCTACCTATATATATATATATATATATATATATATATATATATATATATATATATATATATATATATATATATATATATATATATATATATATATATATATATATATATATGCGTAGACTTGTAAAAACACGAGTCAAATGTGTAGCCACACTTTAACTTCCAACCATGATGTTTGATGCCGAAGATAGCGATACACACATTGACATTACACACGTCACATCAGTAGTATATTAGGTCACTTTTGGGTCGTATTTGGGTGGCGCAAAGGTTATATAGCAAAATACTCGGGAGGAGGATGCGCGGGATGTACAACGACATATAGTAAAATACTCCCTAGGGTGGCGCAAAGACATATAGTAAAATACTACGCCAGCTGCCGCAGGGTGGGTGAGCAGGATGTACAATGAGATATAGTAAAATACTACGCCAACTAGGGTTGGCGGAGGTGGTGGGGAAGTAGGTCACCACCGGTGACCTTGTGACGTAATCATTGACCTTGTGACGTAATCAGTCACATTGTGACGTAATCATTGACCTAGTTACGTAATTTTAATGCGTTTTTTTAATGAGTTTTAATGAGTTTTTTTAAATTTTAATTAATTTTTGACCTAGTTACGTAATTTTAATGTGTTTTTATTACATAATTGTTTAATTTGTTTGATTTAAATTGTTTAATTACTTTGTTTATATTGTGTAATTTTTATTAACGAGTTACGTAATTTGATTATTTGTTTACTTTTTAATTATTTTTTATTGACCTAGTTACGTAATTGGATTTTAATGAGTTTGAATTTAATTTTGTAATTTTAATTAATTTTTATTAACGAGTTACGTAATTTGATTATTTGTTTGATTTTAAATTGTTTACTTTGTTTGTTTACTTGTTGTTTATTTGTTTATATTGTGTAATTTTTATTCAATAGTTACGTAATGTGATTTTAATTATTTTTATTTTGTTTATTTTTAATTTAATTTTATTTTATAATTAGTTAAATTATTATTAACGAGTTACGTAATTTGATTTTAATTACTTTTGTTTATTTATTTATTTGATATATTTCTTTTCTTTGATGTATGGTATTTAAAATAAAAGACAATGTTTATTTGATTTTAAACGGATAGGGGTGTTGGTGGATGAGAGGGGAGTAATGACGGGGTTTGAGGGTAGGGGTGCGTTAGCGTGTACTTTGTGAATAACATCCATTAACCAGACACGTAACATTTGTTACGTATCGACCGCCCGCGAACTTTTCCGGGCTGCGTATTTTTTAATGGGAATGTATTGATCGCACCCACGGGCCATCACAGCATGATGTCCCACCTAATTAAATTTTTTTTTTTTTTTTTTTTTTTGTTAGGCTTCACCGAGTTTCCCCCACTCGGTTGACAGGTTATGGTAATTTACGACGTACATTAAGTGGCTTTCCACGAAGTACGTAGGTCATTATGCAACAGCTGTGTAATATCGATCGCATCCACTGACCATCACACCTAATTAAATTGGTCACGTATCGTAAGTGTAGCGACATCGGTAATTATTCGCTTATAGCGAGGTCAGCGAAAACCGATCGATTTGTCAGCTCCGTGAAGCCCTTAGGTAACAGCTGGTGCTGTAATTAGTCACGGCTCTCGGATTTTTTCATTAGATTACAGCTGTCCATGAACTATGTTCACATATCATACGCCCGATCATTCTTTGATCAAATTAAAAAATTTTGTTTCCACATGTCCTACGAACCGTCCCTTGCTATGTATGAAAGATTAATGGTTGTAACTATTCGCTTATAGCGAGGGTCAACGAAAACAAAATATATTTAAGGGTCGGAATTTTCTTTCGACCACCGTTAAAGCAGGTTTTGAGACGAAACGAGGTCTCGGTAGGTTCGTGCTTTTTAATGGGCGACAGGGGCGACTTAGTGCGTTGGTACGTAAGATATGCGTGGGTAGACATGTTTTTTACAAGTCTGGAAAAGTAATTAAGTTTTTTATGACCGTTCCGATTTTCTTTTGATCTGACCACCATTTGACCACCCTGAGCCAGATAAATTTAACAAATGTTCAATACATAGTCGCTTATAGTAACATTAGTGATTGTATGTTCGGCAAGACGGTTTGACAAGACATCACGACTCTGTTCACCGCCGACAAGGACATCTCTGTACAACATGCGGGAATCTATTTACACGACTTGACAATTTAACAAGACATTGTAAAACAACACACACCAACCAAACATCACCGACCGACACCCCATCAGCAACCGATAGACAAACTCCACAACCACTATACGTGACCGACAGACAAACCATGCAACCCCTAGCAGCGATCCAAACAACTCGTACCATGACCAATACTATTCCATTAAAGCGACATACGATATATGACGACATAGCAATCAACAAACGCGTAAAGACTAACAACGACAGTAACGTTAATTCATACACCACTATTTTTCCTATAGACGACCTACCCATGATACGTTATACATGGGACATATGTGAGCATGCATTCACCGGCAAACATGGTTTGAAACGACATCACGATACGGCACACAGACGACGAAGACATACATGTAGAGAATGTTTGCAAGAATTTACAAGAAAATATAATTTAACGAACCACTATAAAATACCACACACCATCAAAACATTACCAGACGACACATCAGCGACCGACACGAATATCCCATAGGAGGACTTCTCACAGACATCTCCTTACACCCAACACAGAAACTCACTTTCTTACTTTTATATTAAAAGACAAGTAGACACAATGTGACATCTCCCCTAGACTGTAGACCGATGGGGTTGTTTTTATTCAATAAAAATTTATTATATATGGTCTTTTGTGATTTTTTAATGTGTTATTGTTTTGTTACTTGTCCCTGAAAGTTATGTAACTCGGTATCCTGTATAAGAGGTATGACTGGAATCAAAATCAGGGGAGAGAACGTGACGTACATCGCGATATTTGAAAACATGGCGATGTTTAACCTCAACCAAAAAAGGCAATGAACCTAGAAGGAAGACGAATATATATCTTAGTCTTGCAGCAGATTACCTTCCCATGTTCGCTTTAGTATTACAGTTTTCATCAATCTTCTTTTTGACTTGAACTTCTTTAATTTTTAAGAAAGTTTACATAATACATTACGTCTAATGACAATTTTTTTTATTTTTACCACTCAATGTATTTTCTTTTTCTATATCTTACATTGTCATCTTAATTTTTGATCACCTTAGGTGGTGGTAAGGTGGTAAGGTGGTGGTAAGGTGGTGGTAAGGTGGTGGTAAATTTGCTTAAGATTATAAACTTCAAGTTTTAAAAATCAACAACGTTATAGTACGTCGTGTCAAATGACACACCTTTAAAATGTCTACATTTAAAGTTCACCAAAATAATGACGTAAAAACTAAATATGATATGACGTTAGCATACATATCATTCAATCTAATCACTCTAAAGTACAAATCAATAATTTTTATTGATTAAGGGGCTGGGTGAGTTATTTTTATCACTATTCGCCCTTCCCCTTCCCTTTGTCCGCAACCCCGTTCCCCTTCTCCCATCCAACCTTGCGTCATCACACTAACCTCAATACCAACCGCTAGATAAACAGACCGTACTACTACTACTCACACTATTCCTTGGACAGACAAAGGCTGTATGACAATCCTACAGACAAATATTTATTCAACTAATATCACAACCCCCTAGAAACCACTCCAACAGACTGGGATACATAACTTGTAGACACCACTCCCCAATGAATATCTCTTGCACCCTACCTACATCGACAACTTTGTCCGCCACCCTCGCCCCCGTCCCTAGTATGAACTCGGTTACCAACAATTTCAAAACATGCATGTTCCGAGTTCAAAACCAACCTTCACCGACACTAGTATGAACTCGACCCCTAACACTTCCAAAACATGCCTGTACTAACTTTGAAACCACTTCGGTGAAAACTTCACCGACCCTAGTATGGACTCTACACCTATCGATTCCAAAACACGCATGTTCCGAGTTCAAAACCAACCTTCACCGACACTAGTATGAACTCGGCTACCAACAATTCCAAAACATGCATGTTCCGAGTTCAAAACCAACCTTCACCGACACTAGTATGAACTCGGCTACCAACAATTCCCAAACATGCATGTACCAACTTTCCAACCTGCCTCAGTGCTAACAAAATTCCCCGACCCTAGTATGAACTCGACTGCCATCAATTCCTAAACATCCATGTACCGACTTTGTAACCTGCCTCGGTGAAAACTTCACCGACCTTAGTTTAACTCTCCCTAACAATTCCAATGATGCATGTACGAACTTTGTAACCTGCCTCGGTGAAAACACCCCCGTCCCTAGTATGAACTCGGTTACCAACAATTTCAAAACATGCATGTTCCGAGTTCAAAACCAATCTTCACCGACACTAGTATGAACTCGGCTACCAACAATTCCTAAACATGGATGTACCAACTTTGCAACTTACCTCGGTGTTAACGAAAACTCCCCTGACCCTAGTATGGACTCTACACCGACTGATTCCAAAACATACATGTTCCGAGTTCAAAACCAACCTTCACCGACACTAGTATGAACTCGGCTACCAACAATTCCTAAACATACATGTAACACCTTTGCAACCTGCCTCGGTGAAATCATCTCCGACCCTAGTTTGAACTCGGCTGCCAACAATTCCTAAACATGCCTGGCCCAACTTTGTAACCTGCCTCGGTGAAAACTTCACCGACCCTAGTATGAACTCTAGACCTACCGATTCCAAAACATACATGTTCCGAGTTCAAAACCAACCTTCACCGACCCTAGTATGAACACGGCCCCTAACAATTCCAAGGATGCATGTACCAACTTTACAACCTGCCTCGGTGTTAGCAAAACTCCCCGACCCTAGTATGAACTCAACTGCCAACAATTCCTAAACATCCATGTCCCAACTTTGCAACCTGCCTCGGTGAAAACTTCACCGACCCTAGTATGACCTCTCTACCTATCAATTCTAAAACATGGATGTACCAACTTCGAAACATCCCTCTGTGTTAACAAAACTCCCCCGACCCTACTATAGACTCGACCCCTAACAATTCCAAAACATGCATGGTCTAGCTTCGAACCTCCCTCGGTGAAAACGTCACCGACTCGTGTATAAAATCTGTCCCAACCAACTCCAAACCTTCCCTGGGCACCCGAATAAAAATAACTCACCCAGCCCCTTAATCAATCAAAATTATTGATTTGTACTTTAGAGTGATTAGATTGAATGATATGTATGCTAACGTCATATCATATTTAGTTTTTACGTCATTATTTTGGTGAACTTTAAATGTAGACATTTTAAAGGTGTGTCATTTGACACGACGTACTATAACGTTGTTGATTTTTAAAACTTGAAGTTTATAATCTTAAGCAAATTTACCACCACCTTACCACCACCTTACCACCTTACCACCACCTAAGGTGATCAAAAATTAAGATGACAATGTAAGATATAGAAAAAGAAAATACATTGAGTGGTAAAAATAAAAAAAATTGTCATTAGACGTAATGTATTATGTAAACTTTCTTAAAAATTAAAGAAGTTCAAGTCAAAAAGAAGATTGATGAAAACTGTAATACTAAAGCGAACATGGGAAGGTAATCTGCTGCAAGACTAAGATATATATTCGTCTTCCTTCTAGGTTCATTGCCTTTTTTGGTTGAGGTTAAACATCGCCATGTTTTCAAATATCGCGATGTACGTCACGTTCTCTCCCCTGATTTTGATTCCAGTCATACCTCTTATACAGGATACCGAGTTACATAACTTTCAGGGACAAGTAACAAAACAATAACACATTAAAAAATCACAAAAGACCATATATAATAAATTTTTATTGAATAAAAACAACCCCATCGGTCTACAGTCTAGGGGAGATGTCACATTGTGTCTACTTGTCTTTTAATATAAAAGTAAGAAAGTGAGTTTCTGTGTTGGGTGTAAGGAGATGTCTGTGAGAAGTCCTCCTATGGGATATTCGTGTCGGTCGCTGATGTGTCGTCTGGTAATGTTTTGATGGTGTGTGGTATTTTATAGTGGTTCGTTAAATTATATTTTCTTGTAAATTCTTGCAAACATTCTCTACATGTATGTCTTCGTCGTCTGTGTGCCGTATCGTGATGTCGTTTCAAACCATGTTTGCCGGTGAATGCATGCTCACATATGTCCCATGTATAACGTATCATGGGTAGGTCGTCTATAGGAAAAATAGTGGTGTATGAATTAACGTTACTGTCGTTGTTAGTCTTTACGCGTTTGTTGATTGCTATGTCGTCATATATCGTATGTCGCTTTAATGGAATAGTATTGGTCATGGTACGAGTTGTTTGGATCGCTGCTAGGGGTTGCATGGTTTGTCTGTCGGTCACGTATAGTGGTTGTGGAGTTTGTCTATCGGTTGCTGATGGGGTGTCGGTCGGTGATGTTTGGTTGGTGTGTGTTGTTTTACAATGTCTTGTTAAATTGTCAAGTCGTGTAAATAGATTCCCGCATGTTGTACAGAGATGTCCTTGTCGGCGGTGAACAGAGTCGTGATGTCTTGTCAAACCGTCTTGCCGAACATACAATCACTAATGTTACTATAAGCGACTATGTATTGAACATTTGTTAAATTTATCTGGCTCAGGGTGGTCAAATGGTGGTCAGATCAAAAGAAAATCGGAACGGTCATAAAAAACTTAATTACTTTTCCAGACTTGTAAAAAACATGTCTACCCACGCATATCTTACGTACCAACGCACTAAGTCGCCCCTGTCGCCCATTAAAAAGCACGAACCTACCGAGACCTCGTTTCGTCTCAAAACCTGCTTTAACGGTGGTCGAAAGAAAATTCCGACCCTTAAATATATTTTGTTTTCGTTGACCCTCGCTATAAGCGAATAGTTACAACCATTAATCTTTCATACATAGCAAGGGACGGTTCGTAGGACATGTGGAAACAAAATTTTTTAATTTGATCAAAGAATGATCGGGCGTATGATATGTGAACATAGTTCATGGACAGCTGTAATCTAATGAAAAAATCCGAGAGCCGTGACTAATTACAGCACCAGCTGTTACCTAAGGGCTTCACGGAGCTGACAAATCGATCGGTTTTCGCTGACCTCGCTATAAGCGAATAATTACCGATGTCGCTACACTTACGATACGTGACCAATTTAATTAGGTGTGATGGTCAGTGGATGCGATCGATATTACACAGCTGTTGCATAATGACCTACGTACTTCGTGGAAAGCCACTTAATGTACGTCGTAAATTACCATAACCTGTCAACCGAGTGGGGGAAACTCGGTGAAGCCTAACAAAAAAAAAAAAAAAAAAAAAATTTAATTAGGTGGGACATCATGCTGTGATGGCCCGTGGGTGCGATCAATACATTCCCATTAAAAAATACGCAGCCCGGAAAAGTTCGCGGGCGGTCGATACGTAACAAATGTTACGTGTCTGGTTAATGGATGTTATTCACAAAGTACACGCTAACGCACCCCTACCCTCAAACCCCGTCATTACTCCCCTCTCATCCACCAACACCCCTATCCGTTTAAAATCAAATAAACATTGTCTTTTATTTTAAATACCATACATCAAAGAAAAGAAATATATCAAATAAATAAATAAACAAAAGTAATTAAAATCAAATTACGTAACTCGTTAATAATAATTTAACTAATTATAAAATAAAATTAAATTAAAAATAAACAAAATAAAAATAATTAAAATCACATTACGTAACTATTGAATAAAAATTACACAATATAAACAAATAAACAACAAGTAAACAAACAAAGTAAACAATTTAAAATCAAACAAATAATCAAATTACGTAACTCGTTAATAAAAATTAATTAAAATTACAAAATTAAATTCAAACTCATTAAAATCCAATTACGTAACTAGGTCAATAAAAAATAATTAAAAAGTAAACAAATAATCAAATTACGTAACTCGTTAATAAAAATTACACAATATAAACAAAGTAATTAAACAATTTAAATCAAACAAATTAAACAATTATGTAATAAAAACACATTAAAATTACGTAACTAGGTCAAAAATTAATTAAAATTTAAAAAAACTCATTAAAACTCATTAAAAAAACGCATTAAAATTACGTAACTAGGTCAATGATTACGTCACAATGTGACTGATTACGTCACAAGGTCAATGATTACGTCACAAGGTCACCGGTGGTGACCTACTTCCCCACCACCTCCGCCAACCCTAGTTGGCGTAGTATTTTACTATATCTCATTGTACATCCTGCTCACCCACCCTGCGGCAGCTGGCGTAGTATTTTACTATATGTCTTTGCGCCACCCTAGGGAGTATTTTACTATATGTCGTTGTACATCCCGCGCATCCTCCTCCCGAGTATTTTGCTATATAACCTTTGCGCCACCCAAATACGACCCAAAAGTGACCTAATATACTACTCACATCAGATAGTACTGTGTTGCTTGGCGACACAGCGTCTACAGTTGATTCCATCTATATTTTCTGGTCATAACACCGGGGTTTTCCTTATATGTACGTGAGAATAACATACTGCATAAAGGGAAACGTGACACCGCTCAGTTTTTTAACGGCATCAGTCAGTGTACGAAGATGTGTCATACAATACAGACATTTAGTCATTCAAAAAAGATCTGACATCCTACAACACAGTCTTGTAAGACTGTAACCATTATAACAGTCAGCTGTATATAAATGACGTCATACACCAAGTGGTTAGGGGGCGATATATGTGAAGATTTTACACAGTGGTATGGGTAGAGGGGGTGAGTGATTATTTAAATGTTATGTATATAATGTACGTTATGAATTTTATAGAAATGAGACAAATAAAATAGTAGCATTAATTTCGCTTTATCGTTCTTCCGGGGGTTGTGGTAGTGGGGGGGGGGGGGGAGGGACTAGGGGAAGAAAGGGATAAGTTGGAACTTTGTGGCGTCATTATGAAACACAGTTCCGTCGCTTATCGGCTTTCTATTTTTAGCCTAACGTTAAGCCTGACCTTAAACTGACTCAGGAATGAGAAACAAAAAGATGGCAGACTTGTAATGCATTCAAATAAAACTGAAACAATTGTCCTACGAAAATCCTTACTCCAAGCAATACAAACACAAATTCATAAAAAGTACCTTTTATAAATAGTTTAAATTTCAAATTTGAAACGACTTTCCCGAATAAAAAGAATCAGTTCTATTTTTATTGCAGTTACAAAATCCCCAACCAACTATATCTGACGATCACAACAAATGAGCGTTTTTTTAAAGCTGTGGGTGGGGGAGGGAAGTACGTGTATGAAAGGGGGAGGGGGTAATTTTTAACGAGATAACAAGCTCGAGGGGAGCACTTAGTCGCCGCCCCGTTTGTTAATCACCGCGTGAGTCGATGTTAATTGTCACCGCACGTATAAAAGCACAAGCGGTAGTAAAAATAGCTTACTCTAGCGTCATCAGGCGACTCGGCTGGTGTGAGTTTATCTAGTGTAGGTATAAGTTTGTTTTCTTTGTATGTTCGTTTATTCCAGTTAAAATGTGACTTCTTGGTTTAGGTACCTTGAAACATAATGGTTTTTTTGTGTTTCTTATTAGCATTTCTTTTATGATATTCGGACTTTTGTGTGAATTTTGGAGAGGTGTTACTAAAAGGGACTAATTTGTTTTCTTGATTTACGTATTTTGAATTGTTTTGTATTTTTGTGTCCTGTTGCAAATTTAGAAATCGTATTTTTATCCTGTTTCTCGAATAGTATTTGCACATTTTTTTTTTGCATGTAAGTGTAAATTTTGGATATTTGTTCAAACAGGTTATGTGCGTCCTGGACTAGTGGATAGTGACAACTGTTTTTTTTTGTTTCATATGTTGTTGATGTTTTTGATTGATTGAATGAATGAACAAGGTTAAGGATTTAAAATACGATTCTGCGGGTATGTTAACCAATACCATTATCATCATCTATAAACATCAATAGGCTCACGAATAACTATATCTCGTGCGATCTTCTCCATGTTAATTTTTTTGTTTGTTGCATCCCTCGTTGTTTCTTGTACATTTCCATCTAACATCAGTCTTATCCAACTCTCCTGTTGTCTACTGTGTATATCATAAAGAGGGGTTATTTGTTCATGAAATAGCAATGTAGACAAAGTGTTATTCTAATGCCAAATGTCGACAATTATGAGTAAAATAGTCCTAAAATAGACAGAGTCGTTTTAGCCTAACGTCATTCCACTGCTTCCGTGTATAGGTTATGAGAGTGGGCGATCATGAAATGTCTAATTTGTAGAGATAACTGGTCATAGTGTTTACACTTCTAACCTGAAGCACACGTGGAGTTGTGGGTTCGGATCCTGTATGGCTAAAACGTTTCTGTCTTTTCTAGGACTATTTTACGTACCTGCGTCTACCTCAGACATTGAAATAATACTTGACGATTACATACCTGCACTATTACTTGTAACGTTTACCTATCTACCAGCCAGATAGATGGTGAACGTCCCCGGATTCTTTTTTTGGGGTTATATGCAAATGACTTACAGCCTAAATGAATGAACACTAACTCAACAACACACTAGGGCTCGATTTGATGTCTAGGGAAAACTAGTGATACTATTGAAGTTAACACTCATCCAATCTGCATACAACCTTTAATAAGCGAACACAGTTGTGGCAGAACACTAGGTTAAACGAGATAAAATATTTAATTTAGAAAATAACAAAACCCAACTTACAAAGCGTAAGAAAAAATACTATCACAGATTTTAACACTGTATAAAAATAGCCACAGGTCACACAACACTGCTATAGCTTCAAGAATCACTTGGCGACAAGTAATATTATACTAGAAGACTAAAACAACTTAAGAAAGCATAGCACACTCAGGACTTAAGTTCTCTCACGTTCAAATGGTCAGAATCTATTGCCGGACAAAATGGACGGCCTGGTCTTAATAGACCGTTTGATCAAGGTAGACTGCCTGCGCGGACAAGTCTCTATGGAGACTCACAGATCACTCAAGGCTACTTGAGCTACTGTTCTCGTGCTGGTTGTGTTTCCTGTTGTGTGACACTTATGTGGTTATTACCACTAGGCCACTAATGGTGTTCCTAACCACTGTGCCACACTACTCGGCTGCAAACCGAGATTCTAAGCCACTAAACCACTAGACACCATAGACTATACTCAGTTTCACACCGAGTAATCGAACCTCGGCCGCCGCCGTGGCGCGCCGAGATCCTAGCCACTGAGCTATGGGGTGGTTATCTTCAACTCATGTAGTCATTGGTTGGGGTAGTCATCTGATCCGGATCAATCAATCAGATCTTGATGGAAAATTTCTTAGTCTTAGACACCCTTAATAAGACAGTGGAAAAACCCCGGTAGTTGCACCATCAATCCATATAAGGTATTATACAATGTCAAAATAAAACATTACTGGACCTAAGTAGGTCACATCCCCTCCCTTTTTGGAAGTGACAGATAGGTTCCACAAAAACATACATAAGGAACCAATCTGACAATGAAATAAAAAAAAATGCTTTACAAATGTAGGCAATCAAAACCTTAATACCAGATGAAAATATCCCTGAACAAAAAAGGTAAGTAACTCAGACTTTTACAATTTGTGAAAGGGGAGTAACCCTTCCAAAAATAATTATACATCAAAATCCCTCAAAAAGGGGTATTGCAATATTTCCATGAGGATATTAAAAGTGGTAAACCCGCCAGGGTAAGACCTTTATTTCAATGACTAGCTACAATATCAACTGAGCCATGTGAGACATATTATCATAGAAGATTACATATAATTAAAAACCACCTTTAATTAAGGTTCACCTGAAAATAAAAAAAATTTGTAACAGGATTGACATTTTGAAAAATTCAAAACTCATACCACTCATTTTCATGTGAGTGTCACCCAAACACAACACCTGTGTATGGTCTTAATGAACCACAAAACATGTCACATGATCAATGTGTGCAATAAGATTTTACATCCTTGACAAACAATCAGCCACAACATTATCACTACCCTTAATGTGTGAAATTTCCAGATTAAAATTTTGGAAATATAAGCACCATCTCAATATTCTTTGATTTGTCTGTCCTAACTTAGAGGTAAATTTCAGGGGATCATGGTCAGAAAACACTCTGACTGGATTGGTTGAAGAAGAGACATAGACTTCAAAATGTTGTAAGGACAAAACCAAAGCTAAAGCTTCTTTTTCAATAGTAGAGTAATTCTTTTGGTTCTCATTTAACTTCCTGGAAAAAAAAGCAATGGGATGGTCAATCCCCATGTTGTCTTCTTGAAATAGGACTGAGCCAATGGCTAAGTTGCTAGCATCAATGGCAAGTTTAAAGGGCTTGCTGAAATCTGGTGCAGCCATAACAGGAGCATTAGATAAAAATGACTTAATGGTTAAAAAAACTTCATGACATTTATTTGACCATTCAAACTCAACACCCTTTTTCAATAAGGCTGTAAGAGGTTCAGCAACAGCTGAAAAGTTTTGACAGAACCGCCTATAGTAACCAGCCATCCCAAGGAACTTTTTGATTTCTTTACAATTTTTGGGAGGTGGCAACTTTACAATAGCATCTACTTTAGCTTCAATGGGCCGAACTTGGTTCGTTCCCACTTGATAACCCAAATAGGTAATTGAACCTTTACAGAAATCACTTTTATGCAAGTTTACAGTAAAATTCACCTCAGACAATTTTCTAAAAAGGTTAGTCAACTGCACAATATGTTCTTCAAAAGTATTAGAAAATACAACTATATCATCTATGTAGGCCTCACATTGGTCTATGTCAGCAATGACAGAGTTAATGACCCTCTGGAAAGTTTGACCAGCATTTCGCATACCAAAGGGCATACGTTTGTATCTATAAAAACCATTAGGGGTTACAAAAGCAGATATTTCTTTTGCACGGTCAGATAAGGGGATTTGCCAGTATCCTGAAAGTAAATCAATTTTGGAAATTATCTTAGCCTGACCAACTTTATCAATAACGTCTTCTATTCGAGGTAATGGATAGGAATCAGCTTTGGTGAGCGCATTTACCTTCCTAAAGTCGGTCACAAACCTGAAAGATCCACCGTCTTTCGGGACTAGGAGACATGGGGAACTCCAGTTGCTGAAACTGGGCTCAATGATATCATTCTTGAGCATATAATCAATTTCATCTTTTATCAAAACAGCTTTTTCCGGGTTAACTCTATAGGGGTGTTGTTTGATGGGTTTTGCGTCACCTACGTCTACATCATGAGGTGGAACCTTCGCTTCTTTGGGGACATCCCCAAAAATAGAGGGAAATGTCTCAAATAATTGAGACAATTTATGGCTTTCCTCTGTGGACAAATGCATAAGGTGGACATTCAAATTATCTAAAAAGGAAGAATTTACCAATTTTGGGGGTTTCAATTTATCATGTATCACATCATCAGAAACATTTGAACATACAGGTAAAGTAATTTTAGCTGTGGAATGAAAATTGTTACAATTATCATAATACTTTTTCAGTGAGTTAACATGATACACTGTCTGTTTCTTTCTTCTGTCAGGCGTATTGACAACATAGTTCAAATCACTTAATTTTGAATGCACAGTAAAGGGTCCACAATATCTCAAGGATAACGCATTGTTCAGATTAGGCACCAGCACAAGAACTTTGTCGCCTGGATTGAATGTTCGTTTACGAGAACTCTTATCATACAGTCCTTTCATTCTCACTTGGGCCTTTCTTAAGTTCTTGTGAGCCATTTCGCACACGGCTTTCAGTCGAACGTGAAAATCGTCAAAGTTTTCCACTGGATGATCGCTGGTACCTGTCCACCGTTCGTGTATCAGCTTTAGGGGACCACGGACAGAATGTCCAAACACCAGTTGAAAAGGAGAGTAGCCTAAAGAGTCCTGGACACAGTCCCTCGCGGCGAAAATAATCCAAGGAACTGTCTCATCCCATTGGGTGTTACTTTTAGCGAATGTTCTTAGCATGGTTTTGAGGGTTTGGTGGAACCTCTCAAGTACGCCTTGAGACTGAGGGTGGTAGGCTGAGCTGGTGATGTGGGTAACGCCTAGCTTGGCTAGCGCTTCCTGAAAATGGTGACTGGTGAAGTTGCTGCCTTGATCTGTTTGCACGATTCTAGGTAATCCAAAGGTAGTGAAGAACCGGGTCATGGCTCTGACTACAGTCTTTGCCTTAATGTTCCGTAAGGGGAACGCCTCGGGAAAACGGGTACTTGAACACATAAAGGTAAGTAGGTACTCGTTGCCCGCCTTGGTTTTAGGCAAGGGACCTACACAGTCCATGACGATTTTAGAAAAGGGTTCTTCTAATACAGGAATCGGACTCAAAGGGGCCTTAGGAATTTTCTGGTTTGGCTTTCCGGCCAACTGACAGTTCGTGCAACTTTTGCAGTAACGCGACACATCATTTCTCATTTTGGGCCAAAAAAACAGTTCTTTGATCTTCGCCGTCGTTTTAGTGACTCCTGGGTGCGCTGACATTTGATGGTCATGTGCCAGTTTCAGTATTTCATGCCGATAAGGTGGAGGGACCCACAGCTGGTTTTTACCCAACCATGGTTCGGCTGGTGAGGCATTCACTGGTACAGAGCGACGAAAGAAGAGGCCGTTCTCGGAGAAATATTCCCCATCGTCAGATGATAGAGATTTCTCGACCGTTGCTTTGAGTTCCGCGTCGACTTGTTGAGCTTTAATGATGTCTTCCTGAGATATTCTCAGGGGTAAGCCCAGGCTTGTGTTTTCTGGAAGCATAGACTCCTGTTTGGGAGTCGAATTTCTTGACGATGATGGTAGGTGTGGTTCAGACGTTGTGTCCGCTAATTGTTTGGTCTGGCTTCTTGTCACCACACATGCAGGATACAGTTCATTATCATTATCTGGAACTGTTGAGAAAGGGTTTGGAACCGTACAGGGGTATACTTTGCTTCCCGCAAGGTCATTCCCTAGAAGTAGGTGTACTCCTGGGACAGGAATACTATCTATCACACCTAAAATGACTTCACCTTCGACGAGATGATGTTTCAGGGCAAACTTGTGTAGAGGGACTACAGTAGATTTTGTCCCCACTCCCTGGATAATGGAAATCCTTCCGGTGTTCGTCAAAAGAAGTGATTGTGACGCTCCTGTGTCTCTTAGGACGGTGATATTCCGCTGAGACAACGGATCACCTGGTTTGCTAATGATAGCTTCTGTAATGAAAGATGAAAAGTCAACCTTTCTCGATCCCTCGAGATCGGTAGACTCGGAAGAAACTGGACGGTGGCGTGAACAGTCAAAATGTGACTGCACATAATGTGTGGAGACTTGACTACCTTCTTGCGGACACTTAGGGTTAGAGTCCTTTAGAATTCTAGAGTTCATAGCTGAACTGGCTGCTTGAGGGGATAGAGCATAGTGCGCAGAACTACGCACCACCTCTCTGTTATATTGACGACGTTTGTAACAGTCCTTGACAAGATGACCAGGTCTTTTGCAGAACTGGCATACTGCTCGACGATTGAGAGTTGATCTTGGTTTCTCTCTGGACTGTAATGTCTTCAAGTGTTGGCCAACAGGAGGATTGCTGCCAAAAAGGGGAAGCACGGGGTTGAGGCGGTTTCCTGACACTGGTGGTTTCTTATGCACCAACATATATGTGTCAGCCGACTCAGCAGCCTTCTGGATGTCAATTATCTTGTTATCCAGTATGTGAAGTCGTATGTCTTCAGGCAGGGACGTTAGGAATTCTTCCCTTAGGATAAGTGACCTGAGTTTCTCAAACTCAGAAACTTCCTCAGAGTGTAGCCACCTTGAGAATATTTTCTCCTTTTCAAAGAGAAATTCCACATATGATTGAGTGGGTAACTTGCGGAGTGCTCGGAATTTCATCCGATAGGCCTCGGGCGTCAGTTCGTAGGCCTTCAAAATGGCAGTCTTGACCAAACTATAGTTATTTTGAACGTCGTGAGAGAGTGCCTGGTATGTTTTTGCAGCTTTCCCAGTAAGGACCGAGCTCAATAAAGCAGTAATGGAAGTTTCGGGCCATTCACATGTCTTCGCTAAACTCTCAAATGAGTTAAAGAAAACGACCAAATCTGTTTCATCAAATTTAGGAACTAATTTCCCAAATTTGGCAATCACTTGCCCCACCGACAACTTTTTTGGATCTACCAGAGAAGTGACATCACTAACTTGACCAAATTCTAATTCCAACCTCCTCTTATCTAAAGCAATTTTAGCCTCTAATTCCTGTTCTTTTAAAGCCTTCTCTAAAGCAACTTTCTCCTTCTCTAAAGCAATTCTAGCTTCTAATTCTACCTTCTCTAGAGGTTTCTCCTCGCGGAGTAACACACCAGCCAACAAGCTTTCATCGAATACACCTTCATTAATAAAATGAACAACAATTTTATCTCTCAACACCTCTGACTTCTGCGTAACAGAATTATCCAATTTCAATTCCTTAACAACACTAATCAAAACTTTCCTACTCAACTTTTCTATCTCCTCAACAGTGGGATTAGCCAAAAAAGATTCCATAACACTAACTTCAAAATCACAACAAACCTAGATTCTCTAAATTAACACGGCCCAGCGCTGTGTTATGAGCTTGACCTCCTATCTAGGACGTGAAGCGTCTGACTTTTGACCTAGATAACTCTAGCCTTGCGCGCGTTTCAATAACACGGCTTCACTGGATAGAAAAACAACTAAATCAAACTAAACTTAGTGTTTAACTGATATAACCAACAACTGGAACGACAGATTAAATCTCGGCGAGACCCCACTTTGTAACGTTTACCTATCTACCAGCCAGATAGATGGTGAACGTCCCCGGATTCTTTTTTTGGGGTTATATGCAAATGACTTACAGCCTAAATGAATGAACACTAACTCAACAACACACTAGGGCTCGATTTGATGTCTAGGGAAAACTAGTGATACTATTGAAGTTAACACTCATCCAATCTGCATACAACCTTTAATAAGCGAACACAGTTGTGGCAGAACACTAGGTTAAACGAGATAAAATATTTAATTTAGAAAATAACAAAACCCAACTTACAAAGCGTAAGAAAAAATACTATCACAGATTTTAACACTGTATAAAAATAGCCACAGGTCACACAACACTGCTATAGCTTCAAGAATCACTTGGCGACAAGTAATATTATACTAGAAGACTAAAACAACTTAAGAAAGCATAGCACACTCAGGACTTAAGTTCTCTCACGTTCAAATGGTCAGAATCTATTGCCGGACAAAATGGACGGCCTGGTCTTAATAGACCGTTTGATCAAGGTAGACTGCCTGCGCGGACAAGTCTCTATGGAGACTCACAGATCACTCAAGGCTACTTGAGCTACTGTTCTCGTGCTGGTTGTGTTTCCTGTTGTGTGACACTTATGTGGTTATTACCACTAGGCCACTAATGGTGTTCCTAACCACTGTCCCACACTACTCGGCTGCAAACCGAGATTCTAAGCCACTAAACCACTAGACACCATAGACTATACTCAGTTTCACACCGAGTAATCGAACCTCGGCCGCCGCCGTGGCGCGCCGAGATCCTAGCCACTGAGCTATGGGGTGGTTATCTTCAACTCATGTAGCCATTGGTTGGGGTAGTCATCTGATCCGGATCAATCAATCAGATCTTGATGGAAAATTTCTTAGTCTTAGACACCCTTAATAAGACAGTGGAAAAACCCCGGTAGTTGCACCATCAATCCATATAAGGTATTATACAATGTCAAAATAAAACATTACCGGACCTAAGTAGGTCACATACTACCATCTCCATCCTCTGTACACAACGCCTACTATTAATGTTCCCAATTCCAACTGATAATTTGCGTAATTTATTGTTCGCCTGTTTCCAATTTCAAATAACATCACCGAGGTATCATTGATGTGTTATAATTATATGCTATACTGATGTTATAATTATATGCCGTTCAAAAAAATAGTACTTTATTTGATGTTTGTAAAAACGAAAGTATGATAATACAATTTCAAAACCAAGTTTTTTTAAAGGTCGAAACGAGGGTCAGGGTTCGTGCTATGGCGATTTTTAGTAGAGGATTAGGATTACGATTATGTCTAGGACCCGGACTAGTACCAGGACAAGGGCTAGGTTTGGGGATCTTTTATTCACAAAAAATGCTAAAATAAAATATTCGAGAATGGTAGCGTTTACCCTTTAACCTCTACAGCAATAAAACAACATTAACACGGAAAGGGGGTGGGAGTGACATGCATAGAGAAAACATGTAAACTTTAGAACAAAGCTGTGCGTATTCGTAACAGAAGAGGGCGAGTATCGGCATTGCTTTTTGTAGCTCCAAACTAACCAATTGACTTGGTTCTTGAGTCAGCGTGTGAAGGTTCAATATTCGCTGTTTGTTTAGACCAAGTTGCATGTGTGTGAGAGATTGTGTGTGTGTATGTGTGTGTGCACTTGTGTGTATGTGTCTGTGTGCATGTCTGTCTGTGTGTGTGAGAGAGAGAAATATATAGTGTGTGAATGTCTGTGTTCACGTGTCCTTGTGTGTATGTGTGTGTTTGTGTGAGTGAGAGATAAAGTGCGTGTGTTCGCGTATCCTTGTGTGTATGTGTGTAAATGTGTGTTTGTGTGTGTGAGAGAGAAACTGTGTGTGTGTTCGCATGTCCTTGTGTGTATGTGCGTGTATTGTGTAGGCCCAGCTTTGTTTACATCTGAGCCAGCGACACCGGCACATATTTGGATGTTACCTTGTGGAGGTTAGCATTTTCTTTTTTTGGTGTCACTGTGTTGGGGGAGACAACTCCGGAGCAATGGGACAACACCTGACGTCACGTTTATTCCCGTAGTCGTCTCCCGTTTGGTGTTACATTTTTCAGCTGCTTGGGAAACGTGCATGGATAGAGGGGAGGGGAGGGTTGGCGGACTGTTACAGAAGTTAAAATATTTCCTTTTTACTTTAGCGTATAAGAAGTAGGCTATAGAGGAAGTATTGTAATTGTGCAAAAATCTCTCGAGATTTTCACAAATCTCGACGTTTTATACCTCCCTAAGCCGGAAAAAGTTAGTTGTGCAATTTTGTACGTGTATGTCTGTGTGTGTGTGTGTGTTTGTGTGTGTGTATGCCTGTGAAAACGATAACTTAAGTACGATTACAGCCAGGTTGGTGAAATGTCTACGTCCTGTAGTCACATGTACGAACAAAGATCCGAACTCGGCGACCAGACTACGTCATTGTATGATTTTTTTTTTGTCCGAAGGTGGTTGGTAAAATATTTCTATCAGTAGACGTTGGCTTAGCCTTTAAGTCGTGCATCTTATTAAATAACTTGTGATTGTTTTCTGATTGATGATATTTAGATAGAAGAGAAAGTGCTGGGTTGGTGTGTTGATTTGGCGTAGAGGTCTTTATATTAGCTTATTTGCAGAGTTTCTCCAAGGCATCTCTTCGTGTAGTGGGGAGGGGTCCCCCCCCCCCCCCCCCGTAGAAAGTCTACCGCCCCCGAACGAAATGGAATTTATATAGAAAATATATAGTGTCCAGCCCCCCCCCCCCCCCCCCCCCCCGGAAATTTCAAGTGCTTGCCCGGAGAAAAATGTCTGGAAGAAACACTGCTTATCTGCCTTTTTATCATATAAACCATAAATCATATATATATCTATAATATAAGCAGCTAGGTAGTGTGTCAGTCCGTCATGGCTATAGGCGCGGGCGCCCGGGTAATCTTGTATATATATATATATATATATACATTCATTTATTTATATATGTATCGGTATGAATACACTAACATTTCACGGCAATATCAGTATATCTGCTAGATTATGCGTGACGTCAGTAGCCACTTGTTACTGGCCTATTTGTTGTTGGCCGCGCGTGTAAGCGAGAGACGCGTCATTTCATGGCGTCACTTGGTAAAAAAAAAAACTACATTCCGTTGATTGTTGAACTGGCGGTATTGATCTCCCCTTGTTTTCCGTCGTCTGCCAACAGGTGGGTCGCAGGAGCAGAGGCAGACGACACATTGTGTCTAGGTAGACCTGTGTGTTTGTTTGTGTTCTTGCAGTGGTGAGGAATAACGTACATTCGGATATATTTATTTTAAAGATTTCCGTAAGTTTTTCATCTGTAACGCATTTCAAATTTAGGAGGTTTCGACTAGTGGAGTGATATTTTCGGTATTTATAGCATGCGCGGATATATTGTTATATACTCGTGTAGATGATACAATATTTGAAAATGTATTTTAATTTATAGCTTACCTTACTTGTTACATTCGCTTATAAATGATACAATATTTGAACAGGTATTTATAACATACATGTATTGGGTTTTATATACACGTGTAGATGATACAATTTTTGGTAAGGTATTTATATGGCTTACATAAAAGGTGTGTTATATTCGCTTATAGCTGATACAACATTTGAAAATGTACTTGTAGCTAACACGAATTGAGTGTTATAAACGCTTATAGCTGAAACAATATTTGAATAGTTATTTATAGACGGTGATGTCATATTATAATGAGGCTCTCAAGTATCCTTAGCTCTACATTATTATTAGAGATAACATTTCACTTCAAACCGTTGCCTAGGCAACAGCCCACGTTTCGTATAATGCAAAGCCTTTACCTAATAGAACAACAACTCGAAATCTTCTGATCGGTAATTCCCGTTAGTATTTCAATACAAGTAGGATACCCTTGTCCATATCCCCCCACCATTCCTCACCCCCCTACTTCTACACCACAGCGTCCACATTTTTTAATGCGTCAATGACTGACACAGTTAAGTCTTCCCCTCCCTGAAAGTCGAACGATCAAATGCGCCAATGATCTCACCAAGCCACTCATTAATGAAGCGCGTGCTTCACCCTGACTCTTTAGACGGTGAGCAATATATTTTTATATCCAGTACTGTCGTCTGCTGTTTTTTTAATACACCCACGTCTGCATACTGAGTTGCTTTGTGCTACCATTTTTAAATAAGCCAGGAATAGAAATGTATACTTGAAACGGATTAAAGAGTTTCTAAAAGAGCCCAGTTTATAAATGATTAGCGTCTGTTCTAGATATCGAGTACAGCTCATGTTTAAATGTGTAATGAATGGATGTACTGCGCATGTCAAAATGGCGGAGTAATTGACTTAAGTTTTTTTACAATGTGAACATTGAAAATAAAAATAAGTTTTTCCCCGTTTACACATAATGAATTGAAAAGAAGGGTATGCAACAACATACTTTATTTGTATCAAGCACAAAATTATTACAGTTTTGTAGTTGCACCAACTAGTGTTGTGTTTTTAGCAGTATTTATTTCAGACATTTTTTTTCTGGTTCAGGGGGGTGGGGGGGGGGGAGGGGCTCCTAAAAACAATTTGGGGGATGGGGGATTGGTTAGAGTATATATTTTCTATTTAAATTACCACAACCGCCCTCCTGTTCCTCCCCTCCCCCACCGAAGAGAGACATGAAAGAAACTCTTGTTTTCTAGAAGTGTTGCTGTAGGCTGTGTGTGGTTGTATGAGATGTAGCTCTTTGATGTAGTCCATAATACGAGGGTTAGTGGTCTATAGTTATATGTTATATCATGTTATATAAAATATATGGAGTTGGGTTAATAAAGGTAGTTTTGTTGCGTTACGTAATGTGTATATTTCCTACTCTCTGTTGTATCATAGTACTCTTCTCTAATTTAAGTAATTACTGACGTACCTGAGTCCACCCGGCTCTAATGGGTACCTAACTCACGTTAGGGAAAGTAAAGGCGGCTGGGCATTTTGCTGACCACACTATTGTTTTATATGCCGAGGGTATATAAATATGTGGGCTCTACTTCACCTGTCCCATGGACAGTATTGTGAACTTTACTTTTTTTTTTACTGACGTAACCTAGCTTTACATCACGGGAGTTCTCCGCCCCTGGTGATGAAGCTACTCAATTACCACCGCGGCATACAAGCGAGGGTTGACGCATATTGTGAGTGCTCACGGAGATAATTAGATGCGCGTGCGCCAGGTGTCATCCCTTGTGTTCGACGTTGGTTGTTTTCATTGAAGTTCCTACATATATAGCACTTGTTGGGTTTCTTCACCAGTCAACATACATACCTGGGGCTCAACGGGTTTGATAACAGGAAAATCGGTTTTTTTTTAATAAAATAGAAATATTGTAAAAAAAAAGGATGAGATTAAGTGGATTATATTTGTGATTATTGAGAACTGTAAGTGTATTGGTTTTTTTTATTTCTTGCCTATTTTCTTAACAAACTTCTTGAGGAGTTTTAGAGGAAAGATTATATTTGTGATTATTGAGAACTGTAAGTGTATTGGTTTTTTTATTTCTTGCTTATTTTCTTAACAAATTTCTTGAGGAGTTTTAGAAGAAAGATTTTTGTGGATTATATTTGTGATTATTGAGAACTGTAAGTGTATTGTTGTTTTTTTGTTCTTGCCTATTTTCTTAACAAACTTCTTGAGGAGTTTTAGAGGAAAGATTATATTTGTGATTATTGAGAACTGTAAGTGTCATGTTTTTTTTCTTGCCAATTTTCTTAACAAATTTCTTGAGGAGTTTTAGAAGAAAGATTTTTGTGGATTATATTTCTGATTATTGAGAACTGTGTCTTGTTTCTTTTTTCTTCCCTATTTTCCTAACAAATTTCTTGAGGAGTTTTAGAGGAAAGATTGTAGTGGATTATATTTGTAATTATTGAGAACTGTAAGTGTATCGTTTTTTTTTCTTGCCTATTTTCTTAACAAACTTCTTGAGGAGTTTTAGAGGAAAGATTATATTTGTGATTATTGAGAACTGTAAGTGTCATGTTTTTTTTCTTGCCTATTTTACTAACAAATTTCTTGAGGAGTTTTAGAAGGCTGTAGCTTGTACCGTGAATATATAAGCTCTATTGTGCATTTTTACCAATTACAATTCAGAAGTTGGTTTAACGCGTCAGCGGTTTTCAAATTTGTAGACGCGGATTAATTTACGCGGATTTGCAAAAATATTTAAGAGAAATGCACATTACAAAAAATGCACAGATACAAATAAATTTATATGTATTTAAATGTATATTTTAGAACATCGATTTCATATTTTATTGTTATTTATTTTTTCAAAATCGTTATAATCATGTATTTATTCGTATTTGATTGTAATGCTTAAAAATTCGATTTAATAATATATGTAAATGTTATTAATTGTAATATTTAAAACTTTGATGTAATAATATATAACAAAAATGTTTAATACGTTTAGAAACATAGGCATACGTGTGTTGAAAGTTGAAATACAATTGTTTTATACTGGATATTAATTTGCCTTACTTCCCATTTATAAGAAACAAAATTAGCGAAGGGAGACAGTTTATCACTCCACTCCCAAAAGTTTTTTTTAACTATAGAAAGATTCAATACTAAAAAAGAATAATATCAATCGTGGTATTTTACTTTATTATATAATTTCAAATACTACATTCCTGTATAAAAGACGGTCTGATTGATTAACTTTTTAATTGTGTAATTAACATTAGGCTTAAGTTTAAATAGGAACCCATTAGCTGTATTATAAATTTAATTTTTTAAATTAGGAAAGTTCCAAATTATCAGGTTCTTCCTGAAGCGGTAACCTGTGTTTTAATAAATAAAAAAAATTAAAGAAGACAAGCTTTATCACAATTTAGTCTGTTGAGAAATAATTAGTTTACTCATATACACAGCAATAGAAAATGCTCAGAACGCCTAACAAGATACATTAAATAGGTTGACCTCAGCTTTTGGGCTTGCATTTACTTCGTGGTGTTTGGTGTTTTGGGTTCGTTTTAGCGTTCTTTTTGGTATACTCTTTTTGTGTAATTCTTGGAATACAAATCGACACGTGTTGAACAAGCTTGTCCAATTTTTTACTTTCCTTACCGTACTAAAATCAATGTCAGAAACCATTTGGCATTATCCTTTTCTACAACCCCATTAGCAACTTATGTTATTATATCTTAGGAAGCATCCAATTATAAAGATTTAAAAAAATAATTAATCCAATTACTGTGTAGTTTGAACACAAAAACTAGTCATGATGGTTTATATTGTAGAATGTATATAATGAAGAAACAGAAGTATAAAATATAATTTAAAAAAAAACAACTGGAGTAAATAAAAATTGCAGAATATATAAATACCTGTCAGGAGGTATACATACATGTCAGAACGTAGGCCCTTATACATACTTGTCAGAAGGTTTAAATACTTGTCAGAAAGTACACATGCTTGTCAGAAAGTATTCATATTTGTTAGAAAGTATATATACTTGTCAGAAAGTATACATTCTTGTCAGAAAGTATGCATACTTGTCAGAAAGTATACATACTTGTCAGAAAGTGTGCATACTTGTCAGAAAGTGTACATACTTGTCAGAAAGTGTACATACTTATCAGAAGATTTAAGTAAATACTTGTCAGAAAGTATACATACTTGTCAGAAAGTGTACATACTTATCAGAAGATTTAAGTAAATACTTGTCAGAAAGTACACATACTTGTCAGAAAGTATACATACTTGTCAGAAAGTGTACATACTTATCAGAAGATTTAAGTAAATACTTGTCAGAAAGTATACATACTTGTCAGAAAGTGTACATACTTATCAGAAGATTTAAGTAAATACTTGTCAGAAAGTATACAATACTTGTCAGAAAGTGTACATACTTATCAGAAGATTTAAGTAAATACTTGTCAGAAAGTACACATACTTGTCAGAAAGTATACATACTTGTCAGAAAGTGTACATACTTATCAGAAGATTTAAGTAAATACTTGTCAGAAAGTATACATACTTGTCAGAAAGTGTACATACTTATCAGAAGATTTAAGTAAATACTTGTCAGAAAGTATACATACTTGTCAGAAATTGTACATACTTATCAGAAGATTTAAGTAAATACTTGTCAGAAAGTACACATACTTGTCAGAAAGTATACATACTTGTCAGAAAGTACACATACTTGTCAGAAAGTACACATACTTGTCAGAAGGTACACAAATACATCAAGGGTTGACATACCAGCTGATCCAGACTGAGCATGCGCGAACACGTTAATTAATTCGGTGAGCAGTCGATGTGACCTGATTACTCCACTCGTTGCATAAGTTAGCCGTTATGCGAAAACCCACTGACCGAAAAAACCGTAACATTTTGTTTACAAGTCTTAAGCCATTGTTTACATGGGCATTTGTTTACTTTTATAAAACGTCAAAGCCTGTCAACACGTGCATGTTTTTGATATCATGAATTCTTAAATCATTGTTTATATCAAGGATGTGGGATGGACAAGTGTGACCACGCCGAAAGTATAACAAGTTTGTTCACAGTCACATGCTACAGCTTTATATAGGCAGCTGGGAGAAATTCAGCTTGAGCTGGGCATCTGGCTGATAATTATATATATATATATATATAATTATATATATAAGAATATATATATATATATATATATATATATATATATATATATATATATATATATATATATATATATATATATATATATATCTTTCCATAAATATATATATATATATATATATATATATATATATATATATATATATATATATATATATATATATATATATATATATATATTTATTTATTGTTAAGGATATAAGAGACTATTTTTGGCCTCCACCATACAAAGGGATCAAGCTGATGATGCCGTGTCGGCCTTTTCCATAATCCGCCACTTTTATAAAGCAGCTACGTGGTTACATTTGCCGTCTGTTTCAGAAAACTTGTACTTATTCTAGATCTATTTTAAATTAAATGAAAAATGTTGATTACAATTATGTTTATAATTTTTCTAAAAATGCGCTTTCTTGTGAATATCCAGTAAAAAATAAATAAACAAAAATAAAACTACGTTATAAAAATGGTAATTAAAAATGCAACCAAACAATAATATCGTATTATCAAATGTTGATTCAAGTACCATTTTTGATGTTTATGTCAAAATCAATTTCTTTACCCATTTTATACATCATCCATATTGATTTAAACATAAATGTTTTTTTTTAAATTTCAGATTAAAGTCAGGGATACGCAGCCCCCTACTCAGTCAGCTGAGCATGTTTATGATTGATTTCATTCGTCGATATAAATAAACCTACGTTACTGTGAATAAAACTTCCGATTATATTTGACACGCACCACAAAACCAACAGAAACAGCCGTCAACTCACTATCAGTGTTTCCATTCAAGGAAAGTTAACTCCGACTGTGTTCTTGCAAGGGAGACAACCCATGCTAATCAATAATAAAATACAATTTTTTATCCCAACCTTTTCATCTGTCGCCAGTGAAAGGCAGAGCACGCCATTAATTCGCCTGGGATTCCAGAAAAGGAAATGCCGTTAATAAACCCAAGGTTAACAAACTGACGGTGAATAGGAAGATTTTTTTTATGCCTTACGGTGAAGAGGAACATTTTCTGCCAGTATATATAAAAAAATATTTTTCTGCATACGCTTGATAGATTATTGTATGGCGTTGTCTTCTGAATAGAAAATTTGCCTTAAGCAAGTGTTTTGTTTGTATTAAAAGGAATATTGATTTAGAAACATCAACGAAGAACATAACAAAATCAAAACAACTTCAGTTTAGATTTGTAGAAATCGTCTATAAAATGCATATACTTTTTTTCCGCCGTGCTTACTGTAAACTTGCTATTAGTTAATCAACAGCACTTTAAATAAAAAGTGTTATGCGATTTCTGTTATTGACTGGATTACATCACATGCTAGAACGGCTGTGCATCTGTGATTTCGGCTAGGATAAATTTTTCAGCAGTCTAGTCAATCTTTTACACCGCTTTTATACCAACACCATCACTGAAAATTGAACAAGTTTTGTGGATAAAGACGGGATAATAACAGAAGAACTGACGTTGTTGTCATCGAATTCTGTGTGGAGGTAGCAGTGTCCTTGACATTAGTGACATGGAAAACCCGATGTTCCAAAGGAGGTCAGGTCGCCTCGACCCCAACCAGTACAAATGTGTGGTGGTGGGGGATGGCGGGGTGGGGAAGACCAGCATGCTGCTACGCTACGTCCAGGGGGATTTCTTGACGGAGTACTCACCTACACACTTCGACAGCTTCACAGGTAACTAGATTGTCACGCTCATAGTCACAACAGATATAGTAACTAGGTTTTTAACGTTCATAGTTACAACAGGTACAATACCTACAGTGTCTGCCTATGCAGTTCTTTAGTACTTAGTCAATTGCTCGAAGGTTCGCCCAAGTTCTATACGAAACTTGATCAAGAATTAACACGCTCTGTTTCATGATAATTTATTGACGTATTGCTCTATATACGATTTACATATGACTGTATTATGAATTACGTTTAACTTTATTATATGTACATCCTAGTTTTATTATGTGTATGTTAAAAGCACCAGTACAAAACGTATTGACCAAAAGACATGATTATGTTCTCTTGTATTGTCACAGTTGCCATGGCATTAGGAAACGAATGGGCGCCATGTTCCATGACCCTCATAGACACGGCTGGCCAGGTGAGAAAACGTGCATGTTTTTTTACCATCATTTATGAAGTGTCGTGCCTTATTCACTTTCTCTATTACGGGTAGTCTACTAGCGGAGTAAAACAGTTTTAATAACACACAGTTCTGAGCGAATTTTGGTACCCATTTAAAATTATCTTTGGACTTAATTTTTAAGAGATGTTCCTAAAAACATCAAGTAGATGCACGTAACTTGACAGTTTGACATATTTCATTTTATCGTTAGAAGGAAAAATATGTGAGCTTCATTAAGAAAAATTGAAAGGGGAAGAGGTTATATCTTGACCAGGATAGTGTTTTAACATGCCCATTGTTAATACGATGGACTAATTAGTACTTGTTATCTTAATACTGCTATTTCGCAAATGAACGTCATTGTTTAATCATTAATGTATCGTTTATGTGAATTTTCACCCCCACCCCTTCAAATCCATTTACTCTCATTTCGAATGTCGTTATGAATGAATCATAAAAACGGATGCTGTTGTGCTACAAATTTATTTCTCTTCATATTATTTTCATTTTTAAAATCTCATTTTTTGAATATCTCCCCTCCCCCTCTTCGCTAGATATTGCAAGTTTTTTTTTTCAAAAATGTTTATCTATTCTATTTCTAACAGGAAACCTATGATCGCCTGCGCGCGTTGACCTACTCCGAAACGGATGTCTTCATCGTCTGTTTCTCCGTCGCCTGCCCGGATTCGTTTATCAACATCCGGTCCAGATGGATCCCTGAGCTCCGCGAGTTCAAACCCAAATGTCCCATCATCCTCGTCGGCACTCAGACCGACCTCCGGGACCGAATCATCAGCGAGACCTCGGTCTCCTCAAACTCCTCCAGCCAATCGGTGTCGTTCGTCTCCAACAAAGAAGGAAAACGATTGGCTAACAAGGTGAAAGCCCGGATGTATGCCGAGTGCTCGGCGCTGACGGGCGAGGGGTTGGACAAAATTTTTTACCAAGCGCTTATGACGGCGGCGATACCACGGAGGAAAGATAATATCTGGCATCGAATGAAAAGATTGTTTAGCGGGTAATGGATTAAAAAAAAAAGAACAGACGATTCATTAACTGCAACGTCAGGGTTAAATCTTTATGTACATTTAAGTGTACAATAGCCCTGTGCTTACACAAGCCCCTAAAATACACATTCACGGTTTCACGGTTTTTGAAGTAGCTTCTAAAGCCGTGAAAGGAAAAACTGTTGAAGCCGGGTTGCCGGTGAAGTTACTTCTTACATTCCAAAAAGTTGTATCTTTTTTTTTACACGTTGATCACGTGATATAAGTCACCGTCAACACACCATTGAGTCAGCGTTAACACACCACTGAGTCACCGTCAACACACCACTGACACCGTCAACACACCAATGTGTCAACGTCAACACATCATTGACTCAGCGTCAAAAACATCATTGAGTCAGCGTCAATACACCACTGAGTCTGTGACAACACACTACTGAGACACCATCACCACACCACTGAGTCAACGTCAACACACCTCTGAGTCAGCGTCAGCACACCACTGAGTTAGCGTCAACACATGAGTCACCGTCAACACACCTCGGAGTCACCCACAATCCACCGCATCGCTCGCTGTTTTTCCATTGGCGACAACATCGTGTGCGGTCTAGGCAGAAGATTGTATTTCTGAAACAAATAGCGTTCACTGGTTTACTTACCTCATTTGGTCGCTCAGTTTTCGCAAGTTTGGGATACCAGAGCTATACCTGCTTGTACCGCTATCCCCAGCGCGAAATCTTACCCTAGTCTTAATTACGATCCTAACCTTAACCGCCAATACAAAAGTAAATAACCAAACATACAGAAACAACAGTACACAGTATGTTACAGTATTGCCCAGACTGCGATAATATGATGTTACGGTCTAAGCCAAGGCTAAAATAGACTGAGATTAAGTCTTCAAGTATTAACTGCTGTGGTTTAGATTAAGTTAAACACACTCTTAAACATAACCATCCTGATTATCTAACTTGTATGTATAATTAATTCTGATTTAATGTTTTGTTGTATAAAGGTGATGAAAAAAACTGTTTTGATTTGTTAGTTTACTCCTACATAACGAGTGTAAGTCGACATACACATTCATGTCTGACGAAGTAGAATGTTTTTCTAACCTAACGTCATGGTAGACTGGTGAAAGGAACTGTGATGTTCAATGGGGCATTTGAAGCCGAGCTCACCCGGAATTGTGAATTGATAGAGTGGTCAATTCTATGCTCAGCCGCTCTTGCATTTAAGTTAGATGCCCCGGAATCGAACTCGACATTTTGACTCAATCAGGTATGGGACGGAGTGGTCTAGCGGTAGAGAGCTGGACCCGTAAGTCTCGAGTTCGAATCCGGGTTCAAGTCAGTAAACCGTCCTTGAGTCCACCCAACTCTAATGGGTACCTAACTCACGTTAGGGAAAGTAAAGGCGGCTGGGCATAGTGCTGACCACACTATCTCTTCATATGCCGAGGTCACAGAAACAGGTGAACTCTACTTCACATACCCCATAGACCGTCAGGTTTGAAAGGGAAACTTTTTTTTACTCAACCAGGCACTCCCGGATGGGACGATTCATACCGGCCAAACAAAGCCGATTATCTGAAGTGGGGTTATAAAGGGAGATAAAAACGTACGGATGTTGTTTTTCGTGTTGTTTCTAGATATCCGTAATTTGAGAAACGACCAAGCCATAGTCATATTTTTAACACAACCGATTTTATTAGATGTTGATCAATAGGTTCAATACATTAATGACATTCTGATATCTAGTTTGTTGTTTTTTATGCGGAAACAAATGCCACCCTTCGCACCTGGAGATAAATTAGCACGCCGACAAATATTATTAATATCGGGACCAAACCAATGTCAATCTTCCGCCCCAATACTTTTTTCAAATTGGCCAAGTGCTTTTAGTATAATTAGTCACTTAACATGTCGTACCACCCAATTGAGTCGGGTGTTATCCGGTGCCCCCCCACTCTCTCCATTGTATCGTCAAGTAGTACAAAACAATTTCATTTGATTTAATCCTTAACTTAGCTGGAAAAAAAAGCATTTTCCTTCAGTATATTTTGGAATTTTTTTTTGCCTTGGTGTCACCTCCCTAAAATGGTGTCACCCGGTGCGTCCCGCACACCCGCACCCCTATTGTGACGCCTCTGCTCCCCCCCCCCCATACTTCTCTAACTAAAAATACATCATCTGAACGTTTGGTTTTTTATGTATTGTGAGACTATAGTCGTAATACATCATGTAAATTGCCTTAACGTTTGACAAGTTCTCTTTATGAAAATAATATTGTTTATTACTGTGATGGGTGATTATGTGTAACTGTATATAAAACTATTCACAATTTTACTATTGTTGTAATTGAATGTGGTAAAAATATTGATAATTTGTCAAATGTAAAATTAAATCAAATTACAAAACTACAGTTATCCTTTGTTCATTTTATTTCTGTACAACTGTAAAATAAAAATAGGATTTTAAAAACTGTCAGAACCGTGTGAGTGAATTCTGGTTTGGTGAGTACCCTCCCTCTACTTCCCCCCCCCCCTTCGCGACGTCAGCACGGACCATTACTCACCCTTTGATTCCAATCTCGGCTAGGCAACCTGTTCCGGTGTCAGTTCTCTGATTACAACGCAGGTGTGAGGTCGTACACCCTCCTCCCCCGCCCCCCCCCCCCCCCACCAACACACCTGCCGCACGTGTCTCTAATTACAAATTTTAACCGATCATTCCTTGACGCAACGTACCAGAGGTATGCGTCAGACGATGACTCAATAGGGCTGGTTAGTAGGTCACCAACCAGTTCAATAAAACCTGCATGAGCCATAGAACTGGTTGGTGACCTACTTACCAGCCCTATTGTTGAAAGCAAAACTTGTTTTGTATTAGATTTCAACGGTTTTTTAATCACTTACTAGAAGAGAGAACCTTGATTCAAATCAAACCTACTGACAGCTACCGAATAGAGCCCATAAAGTCACGGCCTACGTCAAAGAAAGTAGATAAAAACATAAATTTTCAGTCCAAATCTGTTTAAAGTATTTTTTTACCTTTCTAAATTTTATATTGTTTCCCCGACCAAAACTGCTCATTTGCTGCATTCGGGCAAGTTTTTTTTTTGTGTGCACATGTCGTATACCTAGCTATAAGAACTATTAGATCTTTCTAACAGAATTCGCCGCGCCTAATCATATCTGCAAATGTAACTTTTTGTACACGTAGTTAGAACATTATACTATATCATTATAATATATATATACTATATATTAGAAAATTTGTCATTAAACGTTATGCTGTAAACATTTTAAATCATTCATTTTTCAATGAAAATAAAATTATTCCTAATTTTTAAGAATTAATACAAACTCGAAATGCACATTATATTCAATCAAATTAGAAAAAAAAAAAATGAAACACATTTGTATAACATTATTTTATGGAGCTAAAATTCCAAAAGAACAATAGCCATTCAACATTTAAATATTATGTCAACAATTATCCGCTGCCCGAGGTGTATGGGCACCGGGCATTGTTTTTCTGTTCTGGGTGATCTCCCCTTAGGTACAGGGACTTGAGAGCTGCAATTTAGAAATTGTAAAAAAAATTTAAATAATTTTTTAATCAGCGCGTTCAGTTTTAAATCTATATATATATATATATATATATATATATATATATATATATAGACATACATACATAATACATGGCATGGGATGGTGAAATCAAGCGCACAATTATTAGCCCGAAAATTTCGAGTTTTTACGTTCATCATTGAGACTGCAGTGCGTCATTCGGCTGTGATGGGTACTTGAAAGTAGAGAAGACTGACCACACTATCCTTCATATAGGGCTGGTAAGTAGGTCACCAACCAGTTATATGGCTCATGCAGGTTTTATTGAGCCGTATAACTGGTTGGTGACCTACTTACCAGCCCTAGACTGAGGTGGAGAAACAGATACACTCCACTTCAACTGCACTCTGGGCCATCTGTTTTGAAAGGGTTCTTAGGGTTGTGGACTAGTGTTAGGACTTACTTTATAGCCAGGATAGGTATAGATCAAATTAAGTTCAACTACATGTAAGACAGGGTTAAAGTTAAATCCCAGCCACCACAGGGCTGACCTTTGACCTACCTGCAACAGCACCCTGGAACCCAGCGTTGTAATCACAGGCGACCTCGTTGTTGACGTAGTTGGATCTGTCGTCGGTGTAGTCGTCATTTGCACCTGGGCCTCCGACCAGAGCACCGTAGAGGACGTGGGGGTTGGGCTCTTTCAGTGGCATAATTTGAGAACCGCATTTGGCTGGTTGGTTGGGGCAGGAGCTGATGTATAAACACAAACATGTTATATAATAAAAAAGTGTATGTGTATGTGTATGTGTATGTGTATGTGTATGTGTATGTGTATGTGTATGTGTATGTGTATGTGTATGTGTATGTGTATGTGTATGTGTATGTGTATGTGTATGTGTATGTGTATGTGTATGTGTATGTGTATGTGTATGTGTATGTGTATGTGTATGTGTATGTGTATGTGTATGTGTATGTGTATGTGTATGTGTATGTGTATGTGTATGTGTATGTGTATGTGTATGTGTATGTGTATGTGTATGTGTATGTGTATGTGTATGTGTATGTGTATGTGTATGTGTATGTGTATGTGTATGTGTATGTGTATGTGTATGTGTATGTGTATGTGTATGTGTATGTGTATGTGTATGTGTATGTGTATGTGTATGTGTATGTGTATGTGTATGTGTATGTGTATGTGTATGTGTATGTGTATGTGTATGTGTACGCGTATGCGTATGCGTATGCGTATGCGTATGTGTATGTGCGAATGCGTATGCGTATTGGTATGGGCATGCGTTTATGTATTTGTAAATTATATATGTATATACAGTGGAAATTGCAAAATTATCGGAAAGGAATGGAAATTGATTAGGCGAGCTTTCAAATCAATTGGAAATGTCAGGCAAATGTCACCATATGACTTGTGCCAGATGTCAATAACACATTTTTACCTGGAGCGGTGATGTGGCCTCAGTGGATACTTGGTGCCGAACCCAACCACGTAGCTGAACCCCGTGTCGCCGAGGGCGTAGTGCATCTGACACATGGCCCACCGCCTGTACTCGTCAGGGTGAAGGCCGGCGTCGGCAGCCACCAGCGCCGCCATCGCCATGTTGGCTGAAAGAGGTCGAATGCTGTTTGATAACCATCCTACATTACAAGCTTTTGGGTTTGGTTATGTTTAGAGCCTTTTTAGGAGCTTGGGTTAAGGTTAAAACAATAGTTGAAAAAGTAATTAACAACTTTTTTTTATTTGTAGAGGAGACTACTCGTTTATTTATAAGGACTTAAAGCTAATGCTGATTGCACTTACTTTCTTACATGACTTAATTAAATAAAGTAATTTTTATAGGACCTAATTGCTAAGTTTCAATATAGTTGATGTTATAGTTTTTTATCAATACCTATCTATATTTATAAGCAATGTATTAATACCGGCTATATAGGTGGATTAAATGTCGAATACTTAGACCCTACAGTAAATGTTACAGAGTATTCTTAAATTTAAAAAAAAAATTTGACTGTTTTTTTAAATTGCTGTTTCACAATAAACCGCATACTATTCTTTGAAAATGAAAATTGAACAAAAATAAAAACCTCGCGACGAAAGCATCAACTACAAAATTTTCAACCACAATTTGAAGCTAATGATTAGAGTAGTACTTTGGATAACTATTTAAGCCTTCGGTTAACTATTTAAGCCTTCGGTTAACTATTTAAGTCTTCGGTTAACTATTTAAGTCTTCGGTTAACTATTTAAGTCTTCGGTTAACTATTTAAGCCTTCGGTTAACTATTTAAGCCTTCGGTTAACTATTTAAGCCTTCGGTTAACTATTTAAGCCTTTGGTTAACTATTTAAGCCTTTGGTTAACTATTTAAGACTTTGGTTACCTATTTAAGCCTTTGGTTAACTATTTAAGCCTTCGGTTAACTATTTAAGCCTTTGGTTAACTATTTAAGCCTTTGGTTAACTATTTAAGACTTTGGTTACCTATTTAAGCCTTTGGTTAACTATTTAAGCCTTACACGAATATCTGAGCGAGCCCCACTGCAGCCTGTAGGCCAAGCCTTTGGGGGTGTAGGGGACATTACCCCCGGGGAACCAGTTCTTGAAGGAGTTCTCCACCACTGTCTTGTAGACGTCCTTCTTGGTCAGCTTGTACAGGAGGATCTGGGGAGGTTCAGGGGAAACTACTCTTCATGTTATCAGGGGAATGAACTCTTTAAAAAGATAAAAACTATTTAATATTATCAGTCAGGGGAGAAATCTCTTCACAAAGGGGAAAACTGTTTAGTGTTATGAGTGAAAAATTCAGAAAAGGGAAAATTTGTGCTTGTGATCAGGGGCCAAACAAATCACAAAATGAAAACGTAGTGCTCTAAGGGGCATAACTCTTCACAAAATGAAAACTTAGTGTTATAAGGGGCAAAATCCTTACAAAATGAAAATGCAATGTTATAATGGGCAAAAGCTCTTTAAAAAGGGAAAAATACGTAAGTGCTTTTGGGGATGGGTAGTGAGAGAGCTCTTCACATGGGGAGGGAGAGGGGATGACTTTAGTGTTATCAGGGTGGGGGGAGCGCAAGCGTAAGACTCTGCATTGCATGTTTAGGGGAAGGGGCTCTTGATTTTTTTAACACGTAATATCATACTTCGTACAGATGCTATCACTAAATAGTAGAAACAGTTTCCTTGTCCCTGGACCCAATCACTAACAGTAGTTTAACAATTTGTAATTCATTCAAGTATCGTTTTTTTTTAATACCAAACCTTTTACTCAATCTTCTCTTAAACCATTGGTCAAATGAAACGAGAGACAACTCTAGCAAGCACCTTATAACTATAGTACGCAATGGATTATCTTCATCAGTCCTAAATGGTACTTACAATTTATTTACTCTTGGCCCAACGTTCACAATTAAACTTATTAATTCTGCTAAAACATTGCTAACAATAAATTATAATGTAAACTTGGGCAGCTATATGACACCATTATACTCAAACCTTTCCGCACACCATATTTTTTTCTATACACAAACACAACACGAGGTTATTAGCCCACTGAACCATCACCACAAAGGAAGTGAAACCTATTTTTCGCACCTGGTTAACGATGGTCTTGTCGTCCCAAGACATCCCCCAGGCCGGGTCGTGGTCCAGGTATCTCTCGGCCTCGTCCAGGTATTTGGTGTCGTTGGTCACCTGATAGAGCCAGAGTGATCCCCAACACAGCTCGTCCGTTATGTTGTTGGAACTGTGTGAACAGAGGAAAACATTAGCACAGGCCCAAAAAAAAGTGTCATACATAAACAGAATAATAGTCGGTTTTCTAAGAAAAGGAATAATTTTTCATAATAATTCATTCTTTGTCCTCAACTAAAAAAAATGATTTAAAATTGAATACGTTTTTACTTTCTCGTATATACGTAGTATAGAGAAAGTATTGTAATCGTGCAAAAAAAAAAAAATCGAGATTTTTACAAATCTCGAAGTTTTACACCTCACTGATACGGAAAAACATAATTTTGCAATCTTGTCCGTATGTCTGTGTGTGTGTGTGTCTGTGTGTCTGTCCGTGTGTAAACACGATAACTTGAGTACCGTTACAGCTAGGTTGATGAAATTTCATATATAAGTATTTTATCAAAATCGTAGATCCGTATCAACTTTTGAGCGATTTCCGATAACCGGAAGTGGTACTTTTCCTACTTTGAATTTTTCAAAAGCCTATAACTTGAGTACTATTTCAGATAGATAAATGAAATTTCACATGTAAGTAAAAGATCTAATTCTCTACCTTCTGTTAAATTTTGAGTAATTTCCGTTGACTGGAAGTAGTAATTTACGCTACTTCCGATTTCTCAAAAAACTAATCTACATTTTTAAAGTACTAATAATATTGCGCACTATTATACGCGTTTTTATTCGGCGTTTGCTTGGTGCGCAATGTTTTTTTTATGAGATTCTATTCTATTTTTAAAAGTTTAAGTATTTAAAATGGATTAAAAATCATAACTATATCCCCAGTTACCATCCCCTGTTGTTTTATATAAGAATATTCGAGAAAGTTTAGGGGAGATCACTACCGGTTTATTTCATTATAAGCTATTACAAAGTCTTGTTTTAAAGCTTTTTTGAAATTTTTAATAATAATAAATAAAGAAAAATAATTTTGCCTCTATAAACTCACCTGTAAAAATCTGCAGCAGGAGCGAGTTACTCACCTGTATACATTACAAGCACCTGTAAAATCCTAAAGCAGTACCGACTCCCCTGTAAAAACCTGCCGCAGTACTGACTCACCTGTAAAAACCTGCCGCAGTACCGACTCACCTGTAAAAACCTGCCGCAGTAGCGACTCACCTGTAAAAACCTGTCGCAGTACCGACTCACCTGTAAAAACCTGCCGCAGTAGCGACTCACCTGTAAAAACCTGCCGCAGTAGCGACTCACCTGTAAAAACCTGCCGCAGCACTGACAGACTCGCTGTACTTGCCACGGTACTTCATACCAAAGTCCCACAACTGTTTGGCGTGGGTGAGAAGAGTGGCAGCGTAGGTCGGGTCTACACAAGAAACATACAATCTTCAATGAGATACAAACTATAGGACAATACTATAACTATAACTCAATACACAAATAATTTTAACCCTACCATCAGGCTAATTAAGTATATATATATATATATATATATATATATATATATATATATATATATATATATATATATATATATATATATATATATATATATATATATATATAAACTTTAAAAAAAAAAAAATTTTGGTCTGTGCATGTATCCAATTATCTTACCACAAACTGATCTTTACTGTACGTGTCTAACAATTTATTTTAGAAATTATTACTTTTGTTTGTGTACGAGTGCATAACTCACAATCTAGTAATGCAATGTTGCATATAACTTAAATATTATGCTGATTATTACTTTCTCGTATATACGAAGTAAAGAGAAAGTATTGTAATCGTGCAAAAAAAAAAAAATTCGAGATTTTTACAAATCTCGACGTTTTACATCTCACTGATACGGAAAAACATAATTTTGCAATCTTGTCCGTATGTCTGTGTGTCTGTCTGTCTGTCTGTGTGTCTGTGTGTGTGTGTGTAAACACGATAACTTGAGTACCGTTACAGCTAGGTTGATGAAATGTCATATATAAGTATTTTATCAAAATCGTAGATCCGTATCAACTTTTGAGCGATTTCCGATAAACGGAAGTGGTACTTTTCCTACTTTGAAATTTTCAAAAGCCCATAACTTGAGTACTATTTCAGATAGATAAACGAAATTTCACATGTAAGTAAACGATCTAATTTTCTACCTTCTGTTAAATTTTGAGTCATTTCCGTTGAACGAAAGTAGTAATTTACGCTATTTGCGATTTCTCAAAAAACTAATGTAAATTTTTAAAGTACTAATAATATTGCGCACTATTATGCACTTTTTTATTTAGCGTTCACTTGGTGTGCAATATTTTTGTCTACGAGATTCTATTCTATTTTTAAAACTTTAAGTATTTAAAATGGATTAAAAATCATGTCTATTGGGCTTGTAAGTTGTTAAAGTAGCTTACCAAGTTCTCGCTCCGGTAGTTGCCAGCTGGCGTTTTTTTGTTTTTTCAAACCAAATGAGAATATTTTTTATTTATTTTTTTTTAAGTTATGAAATCTTATTTCGTTTTTGGAATAAAAAAAACTCCGACAATAAGTTGTTTTAAGTAAATTAAGTTTAAAATAACACACACACACAAATATATTATATTTTATATAGATCTAGATAGATCTAGAATACAACCTGTATAATAATAATACATCTATAATCTATATAAAATATGATATTTATAGGCCTAAAAGATTTCAATCGTAAATCTGAAATCAAGCCTAATTTAATTAATAAATATATATAGCCTAGATCTAGAGTCTAGATTTCTAGATCTAGAATTCTATATCTAGATCTATGACTTAAAAAAAAACCCTCTTGAAAATTCCGACTTAGACAGTAACATACGACATACAGGATTTATTTTTAATTTATAGACTCAAGAGTAGTCTAGAGATCTAGATTCTAGATCTAGTTTCTTTTATTTTACAGTGTAGTTGAGTGGAATTAATTACTAAATTACTAAATAGGCTATTTACTTTAAGACAGGTAGACTAGAATATGTTCAATATCAATTTATATATAGAATCTAGATTATTCTAGATCTAGCGAAGTTTAGTGTAGTCTTGTTGTAGAACTTAAGAACTAAATCTAGAGTGTAGGCAACTGTAGTAATTTAGATCTAGAATCTAGTACTGTGTGACGTCATTTTAGGGGGTGGGGGTCTGGCTTTTTGTGACGATGTGTAGGGGGAGGGAGGGAGGTAAAAATCGTCAAAAAAATGCGTGACGTCATTTATAGATGACCCCCATGGAGAAGATCCACACAGAAACAGTTTAAGGAAAGGGGCCTAACATTCAAACAGGTAGAGGTACCAACATGATTTTAGAGATTATGTAGATATACATATATATGTATATATAGGGGGGGAGGGGTAGAGAGAGAGGGTTCATCTGTAAATTGCATCACACATTTTATGATGATTTTTACCTCCCCCTCATCAAGGAGGGCAGTAAAAAGAAGAATGTATGATAGCTGGGTAATCCTAATTTATATAATCAGATTATTGTGGTAAATAAAAGTCAACATATCTAGCCTAACAAAATGCCATGAATTTAAAATATATATTATGACTTAGAGAAAGTTTGGTGAAATGGAAATATCTGCAAATTTGATTTATTGATGATGTGTAACTTGTTTATATTATTCCTTTGGAGCTGATATTAATAAAAAGTTAATAAAATTATAGAGTTTTATCCAATTGATGTTTCTAAAGCCTTGCATGAACTTAATTTAAATATATTTAGCTGCCCAGGCAAAGAACCCAATGAATTTTCCAGAATTGGCTTGTTGTTTGACCGATGGTAACAAAGAGAATCACCCAGGATCTTCGCTGATAAGAAAATCTGAAGACATACCTTATTCTTCTATATCTAAATGTGATTTGTCTAATGAAAATATTTATTCAGTGACAATTGCTAAAGATATTTTACTATTATTTCAAACATCATCTTCTGAAATGTTGTTTTCTATCTCTAAACCTTCCACAATTTCTTCAAGTTTCAAGAGATATTTTAACATCATTGCCTACTTCCCACAGTTCTTATGTTCAAAATTTGCAATTTTCTGAGAAACAAAGTAATAATAAATTTGTACCCAGTGTTTTAGTTTCAGCTCCATTAAAATTTAATAAACCAATCAATTTCAAAATTAAATGTTTCTTATCCCATATGAAAGTAGTCTGTTTTATTTAAGAAAAATCACCTTTAAAAAAATTTAATGTTTGAATGTCAATAAATTGTTGACATGGACTGGTTTGCGGGTAAGCTTTTATACTTAGTGTACAATAAAGATTCAGTTTTGATGTCAATATAGTTGCTTCTGAAAGAATTAAACTATAAACAATAGCATTTATATTAATATCTCAAAGGCAGTTCAGTATACTTTCATCATTGTTTTCAAATAACAAAACAGAACTACAGTTTTAAAATTGAAAAAAAAAATGAAAATAATTTCATAAATGGATAGTTTTTTAATTACTTAAAACAGAAGATGCATCAATACAGCATTACAATGTATATGATTAATATTTCTTTTCATGGACAATCATCATTTAAATTCTTCATTAAAAGTTAAATTCAGCTTCCTTGTGTCTAAAAATCCACATCCATGCTGTTCCATTTACCTAGAAATTAAATAAATAATATTTTTAACAACTTTCTGTAATATGAAAAAATTAATCATTGATTAAAACAGACAGCCAATATAGCAGTTGAATTAAAATTCACCTGTTTCTGTGACATTTGCATGTAAAATTAGAGTGTTCAGAGGTATATACCCAGCCACCTTTAATTTCCCTATCTTGAGCCAGGTACTCATGAGAGCTGGTACTCATGAGACTTAGGACATCATACCAGGACTAAAACCAGGGATCTGAACTCTTATCTTTTAGGATAGAAATGTGAAAGCTACTGTCTGACAGTCCCACTATCAAGCCATACATATTAATACTTACAGTATATAATCTTAGTAGCAACATATTCTTTAAGAATTAGAACACTGAATCGATTTAAAACTTGGGCTTAAGCTGAAAAATGGCTTATTATAAAAAAAAAAATTCAGCTCACCTTTAGTTCAAGATCAGCACCAATAGCCACAGTAAAGTGTGAGAAAATTGCTTGCCAAGTACCTAGGGAATTTAAATATAATAAATTATTAAGTTTATCCATATATTATATTAAAATAATTATTTAACTAATATGAGATATTAATATATATATATATATATATATATATATATATATATATATATATATATATATATATATATATATATATATATATATTTATATTTATAGAAAGTTAAATTTATTGTAAAGGTTCAGTTTTCTATCTACTTAGCTTGTCTTAAAAACTAAAATATCTGGTTTACAGTTAACCATATCTTAACTATTACAAAACTATTAGTTTCATTTTCATTACTTGTAACTAAAAATTGTAGTCAATAGATCTAAAACTTAATTCTATTAACAGCTAACTGTAACCATACTGACTCTGACCAATTTATTAATTTTTGTACCCTGTAATTCATGAATAATTAGGCTTATACTAAAAGGCCGAAAGTTATCAATTGTAGATTTTATAGTCCCTGGTCTAGACTAACAAGACTAGCCTACAAGTCTAATAGTACTAATACACATGATCTAGTTTATAAGTTTACTACTAGGCAACTTGCTAGAAGACTAGTACTTAACCAAACTTTAACTTGCTAAAAATAAAAGGGCCTAATACAATAATAGATGGCCTAGTAATACCTTTTTTTTACTGTGCTACTTACACTGCTTTTGGTACTATTACTATGACTAACTAACTACTAACTAAACTCTATTGTAGCTTGATGGAGATCTATCATCTTGCTCTTCTAGTAGTCTACACTACTTACTACTTAGAAAAGTAGTAGCACTACTGTAACAATTTCAAACTAAATTTAATCTATATATTACTAGATCTACTCATTGCAACACTGTAGTCTGATAAGTCTGTAAGCCCTAAATGTATCTAGACTATTCTAGACCTAGATTCTAGTCTAATTTAGTTTCAGTCTAGTTATTAGTACCTACACTCTACAATAGTCTACAGTACTCTACACTACACTCTACTACTACTCTAATCACTCTACTGGCTACTGATCTAGATCTAGATCTAGTAAATAGCTAGAGTAGATCTAGTCTAGATTCTAGATATAAAAAAATTAATTTAAAATTAAAAACAGGTTAGCCTTACTAGGCATTACTAGCTCTTACTAAACTTAACTAGGGTAGGTTTTACCTAAACTAGATCTAATCTAGATCTAGATTCTATCTAGATCTACTAGATTCTCTAGATCTAGTCTAGATTTTAGATCTAGGGCCTACCATACTGGACCATACTACCATCTGCAATCTAGATCTATTCTACTATCTCTATCTAGATCTAGATCTAGTAATACTATCTATCTAGCCATCTATCTACAAGCTACTTCTAATAACTAATATATGTTAATAGGCCTACTTCTAAAATATTAAACAGTAATCACTGAGTAATCAGTACTAGAGTTAACTAGAGTCTAGTTCAGTAATCTAGCTAGATCTAGATCTAGATCTAGGTCTATTAACATTAACATTGTTGTCTAAGTTCTAGATATCTAGATCTAATATCTAGATCTAGAATCTAGATCTAGAAAAAGATCTAGATTCTAGATTCGATTAATAAGTAAGTCGTAGTCGTAGGCTGAGTGAGACTGGAAGTCATCCTCATTTTCCTGTTGTTTTAGTTTTTACCGTCATCCTTTTCTTAATATTTTTAATATTTTATCTAGATCTAGATCACTAAAATACTAGATCTAGAACTAATATATTCTAATTCATGAACTTATACTCTTAGAACTAGATTAAAGCAATGTAGATCTTAGTAGGTAGATTCTAGAATCTAGATCTAGAAAAATCTAGATCTAGATCTAGGTCTGGGAATCTTAAGTCTCGTAGCAAAGACTGAGTAGAGTCAGAGTAATGTCCCCTAGCCTTGGACAAACTATCAACAAAAGAAATAAAATCAACGAGCCGGCCCGCGGCATAACATACGCCGCTATTTAGTTGTTTCTAATTTTCAATAATTCATAATTTGTGAATTCGACAGTACCAACGCTGACACTGAAAATATTTCTTTAAAACACTATAAGTAGCTCGTTAAGGACCATAACCCCCCCCCCTTCCTTCCCCCCCCCCCCCCCCTACGTTTAAAATCGTTGGCTCTGCTTGTAAACATTTAGAGTGAACACAGCTCACTAAAACCATGTAGGGGTGGGGAGGTAGGGAGAGCGTTTGCAGCTTGTTTTCTAACGGCTCGAAGAGGAGAATTATATATATAGATATACTTACCGCCACAAAACTTTTATATTCAAAAATGCATACACATGTGTTTGTTCCCATCCATATGAACAAAACAGCGTTGAAAGTTTTTACAGTTGTTGCATTTCTGGAACGTTTGATGATTTTGAAATCTTGAAGCGGGACCTACTAACAAATAGCCGCCATGTTTTTTGTTAGGGGGTTTTTGTTATCAGTGGGAAACCCGGTTCACAACAATTGATTTAGTTCGAAAACTTTTATCTCTCCCTGGCTAACCAGACACGAATTAACGCGAGAAAGAACGATAAACTTACAAGTTCTATAGCCCGAGTTCCCTTCCCCTGTTATTTTATATAAAAATATTCGAGAAAGTTTAGGGGAGATCACTCCCGGTTTATTTTTCATTGAATTCGATAGATATTAGACACGCGTTGTGACATTACCCATGACCATCACCTTAACGACACTTAGCGACATAGATATCTGTCTTTAAATGACAGCAGCCACATTACAGACATTAGACCTTGGGTGCTAAGCAGCCTCACCTAATAACATAATAAAATATTTTCTATAGATTGCAAGTAGTTACAACACTGGTCTTTGTACTTTAATGCTAGATACAACACCCACACTACAGACCTCTGTCCTTACACGCCAGGTAGCCAGTAACAAATACCACATACAACATAACCTACGAATACCTTTTCTGTAAAGGCTAAGTAGCCACACTACAGACCTTTGTCCTTAAACGCCAGGTAGCCAGTAGCAAAAGCCGCTGCAGTGTCCATGGAGATCTCACTGCCAGGCTTGCTGGTGGTGATCTTGAAGGCTGGCCGTGCCATGGTCATCAGCTCTGGTGGTCCCCAGTAGCCGTGGTCAGCCCCGCCGTCCCCCACCTGCCCAGTGAAAGGACCAGTGGTTAGGGTTAGGGTACTAGCATGTATTTGGCTGAGTTACGTTTGATTAGTGTTAGAGACATTTATGTCTAAACTATGTTGTTCATGACCAAGACTCTTCCGATTTGTTGGTGGAAAACAAGTTAATTAAAAAGTCTAGTGACAATTTTAGCGCAATTTTCTTATATCGAACCTCAGCTTATTAATAGGGTACAAAAATAAAGTTTGATTTAATAAGTAAATTAAATCGAGATAAATCATATATTCAGCAAATAAATAATGCAACACAAGTAGTTTTAATAATTCAAAACAAAATAGAAACTAGCCTCCCGTATCAGTCGAAAAAAAGGGGAGAGTAGCCTCCCGTATCAGTCGAAAAAAAAGGGGAAAAATTTAAAAAATCCTTTCGAACCTCCGCTCATTAAAATCCTTTCGATCCTCAGCTTTTGCGCTAAAAACCTACAAGACGCTCAGTTTAAAAATTCTTAATTAATTTTTTGTGACCGAACGAAAGGATATTTTTGAAAACTTTCTTCGGCAATATTGGTTTAAATTATGGCAGGAATCGATTGGTAAATGTTTCAAGTCGCTAAGTGGTCTGGTTGCCGAGATATGGAGCAAAAACTGAATTTGTTCGAGGTTTTATGGCTTTTCCGGGAAATCCATGAAAGAAACCCGGAATTTTTATGGCCTGTGTTCATCCTCGTAACTTGCTTAACATAATTGCTTTTGTAACTAGTCATCGATATTGCTTCGTTGAGGAGGAGATACGACTTAAAGCTGCGGACACACATCCATCCATCCATCCATTCATTCATACATCCAGAAATGACGGGTTAATAAACGCAATTCTCCAGAATGGAAATTGCGCTAAAAAGTGGATTAATTTAATTCACAAAGGACCAAATAGCTATTTATTTAAATACCAAACAAGACAGCACACTATTTATACAAGAAAAAAAACTTTCATTTTAACCACTTAAAAGAACGCACTTATTAGGTCGTGTGCCGTTTTTATTACCAAGTTAAAATTTAGCAAACATTTAGGGCCCTAGATTTCAGTGATGATAGTACTAGTTGCAATTTGCAAGCTCCTTTTTGCTTTGGATTTAATATCGATAAAAGGTATCACAACTCACACGGTCGCACATCCCAAGAACAGCACACAACAAAGGTTATAGATCTTCACAGGTTACACATCCACCAAGGTGACCCACCCACCAAGGTGACCCACCCACCAAGGTGACCCAAGGTCACCCACCCACCAACTTCACCCCATCCTCACCTGTACGTACAGCTCCTCTGGACCAGTGTGACATTTGAGCAGGTAGTCCAGCGGCCACTTGATACAGTCCAGCAGGTAGTCCGCCTGACCAGCTGAGACGTAGGCGTCCTTGTACATCAGGTAACTCCAGGCCAGGATGGTGGCCGAGTAGGCCATGGGGAAGTTGAACTTGACGTGGTCGCCGGCTGAAATACAAGTTGGTGATACATTCTCATTAAACATTAAGAACAACTTAAGGCAATTATCATAAGGTCGCCAGCTGAAATACAAGTTGGTGAAACATTCTCATTAAATATTAAGAAAAACTTAAGGCAATTATCATAAGGTATCCAGCTGCAATACAAATTGGTGAAACATTCTTATTAAACATTAAGAACAACTTAATGCAATTATCATAAGGTCTCCAGCTGCAATACAAGTTGGTGAAGCATTCTCATTAAACATTCGGAACAACTTAAGGCAATTATCATAAGGTATCCAGCTGCAACACAAGTTGGTGAAACATTCTCATTATTCATATTGAAAACATAGAGGCCATCAACAAAAGGTGCAAAAAGAAAAGGACAACACAAGGGGCTAAAACTAAAGGGCCTTAACACAAGTGCTTAAACAAAAGGGCATTATAACAAGGGGCTAAAACTAAAGGGTATTAAAACACAAAGTTCTAAAACCAAACTGGAATTAACATAATTTGCTAAAGTGAAAGAGCATTAACATAAGGTGCTAACACCAGAGGGCCTTACATATTATGCTTAAACAAGAGGTCGTCGACACAAGATGCTGAACAAAGTGACATCGCGAAAGTTATGGGCATTTTGTGCAGCAACACAAATGTTAAGTTTCGCATACATTCACGACACGAAACTGATCCAGTGACAATTTCGCCAAGCAGGCATTTGACTGGAATCCACGGGGAAATAAAAACATTCGGGAGGACTACAGAAAGAGAAGTAAAAGATAGTGGATTCACCAGGGCCCAACTGAAGAGAAACCGAACAGAATTGAGAACGCTGGAAAAAATGTTGCAGTTGTTTGTTCCACAGGTTCAAGTCTGTCAAGGCACGTTGACAAACAAAGTATCAAACAGACATATTTTAAAAGATGTGTATAATTCCAAAAAATCCCGAGTTTGGACCCCGGGCAGATGTGGCTGTAGTAACCCATCTCGGAGAGAAAGCTCCAAAATTATAAAAAATGCTACTTTGCAGGGTTTTTTTTTGTAGACAAAGGCTAAGGAAACAAATCCAAAAAGAAAAGCAGGCTGAAATCGGATCAACGGTCCATATGGCACATAGCAAGCTGACACATAATACTTAATCGTCTCATTGGGGGGGGGGGGGGGGGTTCACATTTTTACCCGGGGACAAACTTTCGATTTGCATCCCCCCCCTCAAACTTTTGATTTGCACCCCCCTCATACTTTATATATATACCGAGGGGTCTATGGGGGGGGGGGGGGGTTATGACCCCCCTTAACTCCCCCCCCCCTGCCTACGCCACTGCTTTATTGTGTTGAAGTAAATTCCCTTCCAGTTTACGATGAATAAGATCGAAGTTGAAAAATAGCTGTATGTTTTTCTATACAATCGTAGTTTTTTAAGATTTCATCACAATTTTTAACGAGCTAGTAATTATTTACATTTTACATTATTATTTTACATTTCGAAATTTCATATTGTGTTATTGTAGTTAAATGTTTTCGGTGTGGCGTATTTTGTTGATTTTTAAAAATTTTATTATGTTTTTATTTGTTTAGATTAGTTTCTGAAATATTTTTCTTTACAACTAATATTAATATTTTTTTTTATGTACTTTCCATTCATACATTTAAATTGTAGTAAGGGAGGCGACTCACAATTTATACCAGTATACGCTAACTAATATAGAATTATGTAAGTATTAAAACATATTACTGTTTATTTGTTATTTTCTATTCATTTATTGTATAAAGTAAAATATTTTGTGGATGTGTATTAACTAGTTTAATAATGCTTCGTTCCTTACCTATAACTTTAAATAATTATGAATTAAGAAAGACAGTACCTTTTCCAATTATTTCGTAATTTAAAGAAAAATAAACAACATTGTAGGCAATTCGCACGTTCTACAGATTTTACTTTACAAAATAAACTGTCGTCGAAGAATTATTTCAAGCAGAGCTAAAATATTCACTGAGAACTCTCACTTAACTAAAAAAAATGTATATAAAACAATAAATAAAGAATTAATTTTAATTAAGACAGTCTTAATCATCACTAGACCAGCCCACGAGTAAATTAACGTTAGAACAGTCTTCTGTTTCCCAAGTGCTTAAAAGGGCATAATATGAATGGTATGTATAAGTAAACCATCTTACATGAATGAACGTAGGCTACAAGTAAGAAAGTAGTATTACTATTGTAAATCTGTATCAGTCCTCACAAGCCGATGATGAAAACTGTAATACTAAAGCGAACATAACAAGGCAAACTGACGCTGTAAATTACACGTCTGGGGCGAAATAAAAAACAAATTAGTAGGACATTAAATCTCCTAAAACTGCAAATGTTCTGAATAGAGCCAAGAGCTCCAGGAACCTGGACGAGACATGCCCTTAACTGGACACTTGGCTCTCGATGATACCAGAGTTTCTTCCAGGCATCTCTTCGGGGGGGCGAAGCCCCCCCCCCCCCCCCCCGAAATTTTTTTACCGCCCCCCCCCCCCCCGAACGAAATGAAATTTATATACTTTATATAGAAAATATATACTTTTAACAGTGTCCGCCCCCCCCCCCCCCCGAAGAAAGTTTACCGCCCCCCCCCCCGAAAAATGTTTACCGCCCCCCCCCCCCGAACGAAATGAAATTTATATATTTTATATAGAAAATATATACTTTTAAGTGTCCGCCCCCCCCCCCCCCCCGAAGAAAGTTTACCGCCCCCCCCCCCCGAAAATTTCAAGTGGCCCCCCGGAGAAAAAAGTCTGGAAGAAACACTGGATGATACAGCATCCAAACAGACAAGCCCTTTTCGTTTGCCAGGCTCGTTGGCATAAAATCTTAGAAAAAACCATATCACTGGTTTACTTTGTACTTGCATGTGTATTAAGAACTCACAAGTAAATATTTTAGAGTTAAAAAAAAAAAGAAAAAAAAAAGAAGGGAATTTTAAAACTTTTTATCAGAGTTTCTTCCAAGCATCTCTTCGAAGAAAGTCAACCGCTCCCCCCCCCCCGAACGAAATGAAATTTATATAGAAAATATATACTTTTAACAGTGTCCGCCCCCCCCCCCCTCCCCCCGAAGAAAGTCTACCCCCCCCCCCCCCCCCTCCGAAGAAAAAAGTCTGGAATAAAACACTGCTTTTTATATTGACCAAAATGACTTTATGCAAATATAGACAACATCAACATGGGTGATTCGCCCACTTATTGGATTCTCTTGGCGTAAGCTGTTGAGATGAGCCGCAAATGTTACGGCCCTAGCAGCTTAATGCACATCTATGGCCCATCCCTTTCAGGACCAACAGTCACATTAGACTTCTCTGAGGATAACTGTCCGGATCTTTTCAACGACAACACGATGCAAGTCACCATCAACAGCAACACGATGCATGTCACCATTAACAGCAACACGATGCAAGTCACCATCAACAGCAACACGATGCAAGTCACCATCAACAGCAACACGATGCAAGTCACCATCAACAGCAACACAATGCAAGTACCATCAACAGCAACATGATTCAAGTCACCATCAACAGCAACATGATTCAAGTCACCATCAACAGCAACACAATGCAAGTCACCATCAACAGCAACACGATGCAAGTCACCATCAACAGCAACACGATGCAAGTCACCATCAACAGCAACACGATGCAAGTCACCATCAACAGCAACACAATGCAAGTCACCATCAACAGCAACACGATGCAAGTCACCATCAACAGCAACACGATGCAAGTCACCATCAACAGCAACACGATGCAAGTCACCATCAACAGCAACACGATGCAAGTCACCATCAACAGCAACACGATGCAAGTCACCATCAACAGCAACACAATGCAAGTCACCATCAACAGCAACACGATGCAAGTCACCATCAACAGCAACACGATGCAAGTCACCTTCAACAGCAACACAATGCAAGTCACCATCAACAGCAACACGATGCAAGTCAACATCAACAGCAACACAAAGCAAGTCACCATCAACAGCAACACGATGCAAGTCACCATCAACAGCAACACGATGCAAGTCACCATCAACAGCAACACGATGCAAGTCACCTTCAACAGCAACACAATGCAAGTCACCTTCAACAGCAACACGATGCAAGTCAACATCAACAGCAACACAAAGCAAGTCACCATCAACAGCAACACGATGCAAGTCACCATCAACAGCAACACGATGCAAGTCACCATCAACAGCAGCACGATGCAGGTCACCATCAACAGCAACACGATGCAAGTCACCATCAACATCAACACGATGCAAGTCACCATCAACAGCAACACGATGCAAGTCACCATCAACAGCAACACGATGCAAGTCACCTTCAACAGCAACACAATGCAAGTCACCTTCAACAGCAACACGATGCAAGTCAACATCAACAGCAACACAAAGCAAGTCACCATCAACAGCAACACGATGCAAGTCAACATCAACAGCAACACAAAGCAAGTCACCATCAACAGCAACACGATGCAAGTCACCATCAACAGCAACACGATGCAAGTCACCATCAACAGCAGCACGATGCAGGTCACCATCAACAGCAACACGATGCAAGTCACCATCAACATCAACACGATGCAAGTCACCATCAACAGCAACACGATGCAAGTCACCATCAACAGTTGAGGTTTAACTAACCTTACTGGTCACGTCATTAGGCAGCTGATTAGCGATAAGCCTATTCTACTACTTAATTACGGAAATGGTCATTACATGGTTTTTTTTCAGCTCCGATGCCTTTGAATGTCACCACTCTGCACAATACGACGAAGACCTACGGACCATATTTACACAAACACAGTCTTATACACAGCCCCAGGTGCAGTACAGTGTATAGAAGAGAATCACATAACCACGCCAAGTTTAGAAGAGAAACAATATAGCCAAAGTAACAATACAGCATACATTGTGGCTATGAGTCTTCATCGGGATAAGAAAAATATACGAAAAATATCTCCATTCTTTTATTTACTATCGTCCTTTAATGAGTTGAAATTTGTTATTAAACTATCATTATTGTTTAGTTGGACTAATGATTTTTATCGAAACATCTTTTCTTTTTTAATGACAACAAATGAGAAATCAGAAAGCGCCACCTACCGTCATACCATCCCCCAGTCAAGTCCTCCCCTGCACTGCCCTTATCCCCCAGAGCCGAGTCGCCCCTCCACGGGATTCTGTTGGTGGCCGGTAGTTTGCCTGACCGCTGGGCCTCAAAGAACAGGATGGACTTTTGGAGCAAGTCGTTGTAGTTGTATTTGGAGTTGTCGGCTGAGGTCAAAAAACAGTGTTTAATTTTGTGAATAAACGATGTGGACACAATGTAATAGAAACACTAGTATGGGTTATACTTTTTTTGTGAAGCTAGGGCGAGGTAATCAGATAAGGTGAAGCAGAGAATACAAAAGATAAAAGATAAAATGAGTTTAAGATAGGGCACAAAGAGAGAGGAACAAGAAATAGCAAGAGAGAAAAAACTCTCAGAAGAGAGGTGATTCAGAGAAATGACGTTAAGAGAAGTAGAGATAGAGTGAGAGAGTTATATGGATGTTGAGATGGATAAAATGAGTGGTGAGTAATGTAATAGATTTAAGAAAATATACATGTGCTTTGTTTCACATAATATGTTTGAACAAATTCCGAGTGACATGTTTATAGACCAAAGTGAATGCGACTTGTTTAATGAGCTTCCTATTGGTAGCAGCCTGTAGTATGTAGCATGTAGTAGCCTGTAGCGTGTAGCCTAATGCGTGTAGCCTGTATCCCTAGACTTACTGTTGGGCGCCTCGTGGACAGTGATGTTATCTTTACCCAAGTTGATCAGGACAGCTTGACCAGTCACACCCCCACCCCCGTACTGTGCGTCAAACCTGATCACAAGAGACCAAACAATTATTTTTTTAAAAATTGAAAAAAAAATGAACTTTCTTTCTTTGGTAAAAACTTTGCTTGCTCATACATTCTCTTGCACATATCAGAAAAACAAAATGATTGGGTTTTAAGATTTGCCAACTATAAAATCCCCATTTCGACCTAATAAAAGTGCATACACGTTTTTTTTTAAATTTACTTAGTGTTAGAGATTATTTCCCCCCCCCCCCCATCCCCTTCCCCCCCCCCCCCCCCCCCAATCCTAATAACTATCGAATTACTGGCCTGATAATTCGTGTTGTGAAAGAAACCACTCACTTGAGGTGGAGCTTGGAACCAGCGTGGTAGGAGACGTGCTCTGGACGGTTGACCACCAGCCAGTTGTAGCCGTCTGCTGAGTGGGACAGGACATCACCCACCTCGAACTGGACAACAGGGGGAGAGGGGTGGGGGAGTGTGAGGTCAGGGAATTTCTTCTTCGTTCATAGCTTTTTTATGTTGGAAGAGATTCCTTTCATCACAATTAAGTATACGTGTCAACTGGTTATGCACCATATAGGAAGTTTACTCCGATTTCAGCCTGATTTTCTTTTTGGAATTGCTTCCATAGCCTTTGACCAACCAAGAACAAAATACAAGGCAGCAGTTGTTTGATTTTGGAGTTGTCTCTCCTAGAAGAGTTGTTGTCCCCAGCTATCGAGCCTCTTCTGCCCGGGGTCAGGGAATTGAAATAAGGGGAACCGGTGTATTTAATACGAGTTTCCTATAATGACACCTTAATGGGATTGTCTTGAAAACGGCTGTTAAATTACTTGCAGCAGATTAACTTGAAAGAAAGATAACTTGGATTATTGTCAAGCAAAGCCCTAAACCATATCCTAACATAAACCTCACTCAATTTCTTACCCCCCCCCCCCACCAACACTAAACCTGATTGGTTTAGGTGCTCGCATTGAAATTAAAAGCTGTTACAGCGACAAAAACTCGATTGTAACTATCCTATGTATTTTTTGGACGGCTTGGTAGAGAAGTAGTCGGTGTAAGTACTAATTTAACGGCTGAATTAGCATGACACCCTGAGTCCACCCAGTTGTGGTACATACTTGAATAAGAGAACTAGTAAAGGTCCTTTTTTATCCCGACAGTCCCACGGGGCAGGTGAAGTAGAGTTCACCTGTTTTGTGACCTCGTGAGTCGTGATATGAAGAGAAAGATCTTTATTTTCTTTAACATAAGTTAGGTACCCATCAGAGCTAAGTGGACTCATTGGTGTTCTATGGATTCGAACTCGAGACTTTCGGGTAAGCAGTCTAGCGTTCTACCTCTAGGCCACTCCGTCCCAAATTAGAAAAACTACTCTCCTATAGTAATAGTAGCTGTAGGTCTATACAAAAAACTGCGATAACTCACGTTCATCATATTTCGGATAGGTTTGCTGAAGGTGATGTTGATGACCCATCCAAAGATGTCCTCAACGACATCAAAGTCGAAGTAGCCTTGGATGTTGTCCGGGTTATTTATAGCCACTGTAAGACTGGCGTGTACCCCATCACCAGAGGGAAGAACCACTGGAAAAACATTCTAAAATTTTAGAATCATTTGCGGAAGTAGCTCATATTTTGTAAATGCAATAATCGAATGAGATTTGTTTTGGTGAACGCTCTTCATAATTTGACTTACAATGTTTCTTTGATCACGCATATATATATATATATATATATATATATATATATATATATATATATATATATATATATATATTGTCAGTTACTTCAATTGGCGTGTAAAAATCAGTTAGATCATTTATTAAATACCATTGATATTGTAAGTGTACATCTGTCACTACATTTTGTCACTAAGATCTTACCTGGTCTGGGTGTGATCGTAGGTAGAGTCTCACCTGGCGCGGCTGTATGAGAAAGGTCAAAGGTTAAACTATGTGTACCCACACTATATATATATATATATATCCTAAATAAATGTCTCCACACTGACGTGTGTGACATCATGCTATGTGACTACAGCCAACAATCGTTTATAACCTAGTCTCCTTATATTCACATCAAACAAACAGTAATAAACAACTCCAACATAATACCGGGAGTCTTTATACATGAACAGCAACAACACGGTCATAAAACCTGTGATACTGAGACTCAACATAACAAAATTACTCGTATCACTTGTTATATTGACACTCAACACAATTACAAATATAACCTGTTATTTTTATGTTACTTTGATATTGAATATAACAAAACTACATAAATAATCTGTTATATTGACACATATAGAACAACAAAATTGCATACATAACCTGTTTTATTGAGAGTCAAAATAAGAAACTTACATGTATCACTAATATTTTGTAACTAAAAAAACGTACCTGTAATAACCGTTGTCGTGGCAACAACACCACCACCTACCACACCATTCAGCGATGCCGTCAGTTTGGGGACTATGTCGCCGTCACCTGATCAGTTATTAACAACAAAAGTCAATCATGTGTTAACTGGGTATCGAGTGGTCGAGTGATAGAGCATACGAGATCTAACCCTCTGTCTCGGGTTCGGATCCAGGGCTTGAGTCCATATAGGACGTGTCTGTATTTACCCAGCTCTAATCGGTACCTGACACACATTAGGGAAAGTTAAGACCGCTGAGCACTATACATCATATTGCAAGGTCACAGAAACAGACAAACTCCACTCCCCCCCCCCCCCCCCCCCCACCATAAGATTCAAAACGATAACTGTATATTAGTATAAGGTTAATGAGATGATATTTTTTTTAAACAAACAAATCATAATAAATACATCACCAATGCTTTTCAAGCTAGATCGAGCTCTAACTAATTCTCCCTCACAAGATGCAATGGCTGATGGGACACAGGTGTGAGGCGGTTGAGACAGGTGAGACACTAGAATACTCACCGTGACCGAGCATGTCAACACACAGGTGATCTCCCACGTGCTCATCCTGGTTCCACGTCTTGCTATGGAGGACATAGACCTTGCCGTCGTCTTTGACCTCAAGGACGTCAGCCACCCACACCTAATCGATAGAAATAGAACAAAAAGTTTCTGTATAAAAAGATATGCTATATAATACTATTCATATATTAAATTTATACTAACATGTAAAATGTTTGTGTGTATGAGTGTGTGTAAGTATTTTCATATGGCTAGATATATATATATATATATATATATATATATATATATATATATATATATATATATATATATATATATATATATATATATATATATATAATTACTTCTAGACTGTTGATTTTCTGATCAAAGGTAAGAGTTATCGTCCATTCGTGGAGCTCTTGTGTGATGTCAAAACACGCCTGCGCCTGAAAACCTCCATTCCAATGGTTGGTCACGGGGACGTCAACATCCGCCCACGTGACCTGCGCCCAGAGAACCAATGAAAACAATCCAAACAGAAACCTAAGCAGAGAGTAAAAAAATCAAGGTTTAACAAAATTAAGAATGTCGTTGCTCTCAAAAAATTAACGTAATTGTCTAACAATTTTTTTTTTTTAAATTTAAAGTTTTATTATTAAGAAAATGATGTTTCTACAGGAATACTAGAATATTCTTTTAAGATTTAAATTAATCCGGACCGTTACCAAAGGGTCATCCTTAAATGACGTCACGCTTTTTTGGACGATTTTTACCTCCCCCCCTCCCCCCCGTCACACGTCGTCACAAAAAACCAGACCCCCCCCCCCCTAAAATGACGTCACACCTCAGCCTACACCACCCCCCCCTCAAAATTGCAGTTGAATTTCTTTTAAAACATTCGATATTTTTCTAAAATGTTGTCTGAACTCTGTCAAAATAGAGTATTTAAATCAACTCCTATTACAGTTTATTAAAACAGTTTTCTAAAACGCGAAATAACGTCTAAAATTCGTTTTCTAACATTGCTTTTTTTATAATTTAAAAGTGTGACGTCGCACAATCTGCCCCCCCCCCCTCAACACACCGTCACAAAATTACGGACCCATCCCCCTTCCCCCTACGAGGTGTGACGTCATTTATGGACGACACCAAAGTCTACTGTTATAACAATCGGTGATTTCCTGAGCCACATAACCCAAGCCAACCACTTAGTTCTTAGAACTCTAGGATAAAACAATTGCTGAACAGCTGGTGAAGATTAACGCTGTATCAAACCTACGCTAACACAATGTGCCATGCATTTTTCTACCGCTCATAAAATAAAATCTGTCTCTTGACAATATTTGTCAATGTATCCACGATGTTTACTAGTCAAATACTTAATTTTTTGTTCTCTTGAGAAATCGTAATTAATTACAGCCTACTAATTGAGTCCAAGAAAAACAATATACCAAAAGATTTGAATATTTCGTCTACGACTACGTCAAATTCACACGGCTACCTAGGATGTAAACAAAACACGTCTTACCTCATTATGAAAACAATCCAATCTGCGATACAACTAGCTAGATCCTGGCTGATATACCAGCTGTCAATTAAGTCCTATCGTACTCTCCAAGACCTTCTTATCAATCAGCAGGCTAGCCGTGAACTTAGAAAACCAAAACAAGTTCTAGTTTGTCTTCTGTGTCATGTCTTCGTCGCGTGCTTGCTACTCGTGTTTCTATATTAGTAAAAAAAAAGATGGTCTTTAAATCTTGAGAAAAATAAACATTCTAATCAAAAAGGTTTCATTACAATTACACCTCTATGTTCTAATTCACCATAACACACACACACACACACACGCATATATATATATATATATATATATATATATATATATATATATATATATATATATATATATATATATATATATTTATATATATATATATATATATATATATATATATATATATATATACGTATATAAGTGTGTACGTATACATATATACATATATACATATATATTTACGTATATATATACATATACGTATACCTATATACATATATGTTTACATATACATATACCTATATACATATATATTTACGTATATATATACATATACATATACATATACATATACATATACATATACATATACATATACATATACATATACATATACATATACATATACATATACATATACATATACATATACATATACATATACATATACATATACATATACATATACATATACATATACATATACATATACATATACATATACATATACATATACCTATATACATATATACATATATATATATAGTATATATATAGTATATATATATAAATATATATATATATATATATATATATATATATATATATATATATATATATATATATATATATTTATTTATTTATGTGTGTGTGTGTGTGTGTGTGAGTATGTATGTATGTATGTATATATATATAATATTACGAGAGAAAGATAAAAAATAATATAATACCTGTCTATTTAAGAGCACTATTTAGCAATAGAATGAAGTCCAAACAATCCCTTCTGAAAAACCTGCTACATCCCTTAAAGAGTAGTTCCCCTTAATTGACTTTCACAGTAAAAGTGAAAAGGGACGAAGTTTCTCACCAATACAAAAAGAAAAAAAAAATATCTTTGCAATGCTCAGAGCAACTACACATTTGTATTTAAGCATAGAAAAAAATTCTGGTAAAAAATTTTAGTTTTCGGAATTCTTTCTCCCATTACCAAAGCAAACATTTTACACGTAACTCAATAACTACTCAGCGATGAAGAGTGTGGGTAGAGTCTAGCTACACCTGTACGACACGAGGAAGGGCATGTCTCTAACATAGACCCAGGCCTACCTTGCGACCTTTTTGTACCCAATGCTTGAAGGTGTGAAATAGTCAACATGGTTTCAGGACGCGCCGACATTTTTTCCTTGATGAAAAGTTTGTGCAGCGGTTAAGGTCGCGAGAGAAGGTCACCAAGGTCAAATATTTCACTCATTATCCGTGTCTAGTTCATCAACGGCGACATTTCTAAGTATGGTGCTCATTAGTCACGACATTTCTAAGTATGGATGTTCATCAGTGGAGACATTTCTAAGCAGGGTTGTTTATCAGGGGCGACATTTTTTGGTATGGATGTTCATATGTTGCAATTTAGACCCACCTACCCCTTCCCTTTCCCTATGTGGACGTCCAAAAAAAATTTACTAGACCTCTGAAAACAGACTTTCAATTTATTTTTTCAATAACATATTATTATATTATTTCATACATATTAACGGATATACACTGACGTCATTCCGTAAGGAGTGCATAGGGCTGGGGGTGACTGCATACTTTTGCAATAATTTTTTAAACTGAATTTTAGCCGTTATTTCACTTTGGTAAACGATTTTTTTTTAAATTGCAATGTTGATCGATCTCAGTAAACATTTCTGGGCGAAAAAATAACTGGGTTTTTTTTTTTAAACAAATTACAATTTATAAGGGGGTGGGGGAGGGGGTAGACTGAGGTGTGACGTTCTTTTAGGTGTTAGATTCTTGCTTTTGGTGACGACATGTAAGGTTGGTGAGGGAGGGGGAGGAAGTAAACATTGCCAACCCGTAAGTCTCGAGTTCGAATCCGGGTTCAAGTCAGTAGACCGTCGTTTACCCAGCTCTGATGGGTACCTAAAAGGTTAAGGAAAAGTAAAGGCGGCTGAACAAAGTGCTGACCACATTATCCTTTAATATGCCGATATCACAGAAATAGGTGAACTCTACTTCATTTACCCCATAGACTGTCAAGGTTTGGAAGAGGAAATTTTACTTTACTTTTAAATGATTATTAATGCACCATTTACATAATAATTATAAAATAAAAATGCAATTTCAGATTTTTTTTTAAATAATGAATTTGCTTAGAGCAAGATTGTTCTATTTTCAGTGAAGAAGGATACATTTCCTAAAATTCAATAAAACAGTGTACTAAAATGAGTTTTACTACAGAACTAATGCAAATATTTCCATGTAATATTTTTTTCAGCGAATGATTGTAGCTTCTTGATGAACCAAATGTACTGCTGCAGAGGCGTAGCAAGGTCGGGTGTCACCCGGTGCGGCACTTAATGGTGTCACCCCCCCCCCCCCCCCAGAGGCGTAGCGACCCATCCCGGGGACGAACTTTCAGTTTTCGATTTGCACCCCCCCCCCCCCTCAAACTTTCGATTTGCACCTCTTAAAGACTATTAAACACTCGAATTAATCACTTAATTAATTGGAATTATCATTTTTCTGTATATATTTTGCTATTTTTTTACTTGGTGTCACCCCCCTAAATGGTGTCACTCGGTGCGGTCCGCACCCCCGCCCCTAACCCCCCCCCCCCCCCTCGCTACGCCCCTGTACTGCTGGTTCTCATAAGCTGTGCAGAAGTCGAGCAAGTGGATAACAAACTCATCATGGATGCCACCCTCATCCAGCGTATCCATCAGCAGGTCAAAGAGTTCAGCATCCATTGTTGAGGATGAAACTGAGTATCCACCATCTGCAGAACCCTCGTCTTGGAAAGAAGAATTCATGAATCTCAAACTGATCACCTATTTGCTCTGGTAGACCTTGTCATCATATGTTCCCTCTTCTATGTATGAACTGTCATTCTGGGCGAAAGAAACCTCAAACTATTGTTCTGATACTTTGCCCTTGTCATAAGATGTACCCTCTCAAATGTAAAGTAAAGAAAGTTTCCCTTTCAAACCTGACGGTCTATGGGGCAGGTGAAGTAGAGTTCACTTGTTTCTGTGACATCGGCATATGAAGAGATAGTGTGGTCAGCACTATGCCCAGCCGCCTTTACTTTCCCTAACGTGAGTTAGGTACCCATCAGAGTTGGGTGGACTCAGGGACAGTCTACTGACTTGAACCTGGATTCGAACTCGAGACTTACGGGTTAGCAGTCCAGCTCTCTACCGCTAAACCACTACCGTCCCTCTCAAATGTATGAACTATCAATTTGGGCAAAAGAACATTCAATCACCAACTTTTGTTCTGATTTTTTGCCCTTGTCGTAAGATGTACCCTCTTCTATGTATGAGTTATCATTTTGGGCAAAATAGCACTCAAGCACCAACTTTTCCCCATCCCCCTTACTGATCTCAAAATCAAATGGTGGTCTTCAGACCATTTGAGATGGATCATTTTCTTTATCAGTGGGATTCCCCACAGCGCCATTAACATTCAGTTTCACTGCCATTGTTTCTTTCCCATTTTTGTTTTTGATTTTTGTTTTGTTTGTTAAAGTGACATCACCTCTATTTGTAATAATTTAAAATCCTGGAATATTTGGCAGGCTGCTTCTTTCGTCAGACTGATCATATTCAATTTTTTTTTTATCAAAAATCTTAAATGGTGCGAATGTCAATGCTTTTGCCATAGTCAGAGGCGTAGCGACCCCTCCCGGCGCCCGGGGACAAACTTTTCGATTTGCACCCCCCCCCCTCAAACTTTCGATTTATTTTTCCAACCCATTTTGGCGCCCACTAAGGTCGGCGCCCAGGGACATATGTCCCCCCCCCCGCCCCACCCCCCCCCCCCCACCCTCGCTACTGGGCATAGTTGTTTAAGTTCTATACCTCTTGAAATGAAAATGCTTCTTAGTAGCACCACTTCGAAGATTGCATATTATACTGTTATTTTATTTTAAATACATGGTATAGAGAATTAATGTTTGTAGCGTACATTATCCCAGTGCCGAAGTCTTTTGCTAGTGCATTACTATGCTCATCTGTCGACGTATCAGGACTACTGTAGATTTATATAGATAGCTAATCTTTTCACTCTAAAGACTAAAGATGTATGCCTATAAATAATCTACAGGATTTTGCAATAGGCCTACTATTATACACGAATTTTTTTCCTCAGACATGCAATTTACAACGCCAGTTCGCCTTGAATGTTCGGTTTAGTATTACAGTTTTCACCATCGGCTTGTAAGGACTTATACAGATATAGAATAGTAATACTTCTTTCTTAAATGTAGCCTACTTCCATTCATTTAAGATGGTTTACTTATACATAGGTCTAGTCTAATACAAAACGTCTAATTACAATTTTATTTTAAAAGCCTAAAAATGCAAATGTGTAATTAAATGGTGATTCAATGGATTTTATTTTCCATCAGCGTGGTGGGTTGAGGCAGTTGGGGCTTTTAAGAAGAGCTGAAATAAATTTGGTATTAATAGAAAAATAATATTATAAATATTATCAGCAACCGGAATGTTATGCACCATGTACAATGAGACACATCAAATCAAACATTCTTCCCTTTGAAACATCAATATCTATTGCAGTGCCTCCAATTCTATTTGATTATATAAATTTATTTTAAACATTTATTATGGTATAACTTTACTTATAAGTTTTACCCACTCGAAAATACATAATTTTTACAGATTTCAAGTAACACTAAAAAATAATAAATCTTCGTTAATAAAAGCTAAAATTATTTTTTAAGCTAACAGCTTTGTATTTAGACTAAATATGTAAAATAAATGTACTTTTCAAACAAATCATTTAATATATTAAAAGTTGTAATAAAAAAATTAAATAATATTATTTAACGATTACCTTAGTTAATGAAATGTATTTTCTTCTTTTCTTACTATTGAATTATTTTTTAAACGAATTTTGGGAGCATAAATACACGTTGTTTCCCTTGAAACTAAAATCATTAATATAGCAGCTGTAAACAACGTTACCTTTCAACATCTCAATACGTTGTACAGTGGTTTTTGGCATTGTTTCATCCAGACTTTTTTTCTCCGGGGGGGGGGGGGGGGGACTTGAAATTTTTAAGGGGCGGACTAAAATTTCCGGGGGGAGCGGACACTGTTAAAAGTATATATTTTCTATATAAAGAGATGCCTGAAAGAAATTCTGGTTTTTTGATAGAACGACAGTTATTCTACAGACATTTTGTCCAAAGTTTCTTCCATCCCCCTTGGAAAATGTCCGATCCCCCGAAAATATCAAGTGTCCCCCCACATAGAAAATAGTTATTGGTCAAAACGCAATGTGCTTTAAGAAATTAGTGATAAAGTAAAGAAATAACTAAATCACTGACAATCCGACACATTTAAAACAACATAGGCTACCAATACCTATTAGAAAAAATTAAAACCACATTATATACATTATTAGTCAACACCACACCATATTAAATGCACACGTTTTATAGGCTTTTGAAAAAACAAAAGTAAAATAAGTCACACTTCCGGTTAACGGGAAATCGCTGAAAAGTTGATATAGAACTACACATTTATTATAATACTAATATATGAAACTACATCAACTTAGGTGTAACGGTACTCAAGTTATCGTGTTCACAAACATACCTACACACATACATACATACATACACACAGACACACGGACAAAATTGCAAAACCCAGTTTTTCCGACTCGATTACGCATAAAACGCCTAAATTTTGATAAATCAGGATTTAGAATTTTCGCCTGATTAAAATAAGTCCGCTATACTCCGTATATGATGAATTACTGAGGTATAAAACGATGAAAACTTTAAAAACTTCAAGTGATTTTTGTGCACGTTTACAATACTTCTATACTTTGTATACGAGAAAGTAAAAAAGGAAAGATTGCTCTTTAGACCTAGTCATTGGGCTGATGAAGTAGAGTTTATATCTTTCTTGCCCTCGGCAAATTAAGGGATAATGTAGTCCGCACTATGTCCAGCCGCCTAGAATTTCCCTAACGTAAGTTAGGTACTCATCAAAGCTGGGTTGATTCAGGGACATTTTACTGACTTGAAACCGAAGTCGAACTAGAAGCTTTCGAGCTGTGCTACGCCGTCCCTTAAATGCTTTATATATATATATATATATATATATATATATATATATATATATATATATATATATATACGCAGAGGACGAGTTGGCATTTAAACATCTTGTCTCTCTTAATGGCCAGATCTAGATCTATATGAATTCGGCTAATCCTTATGCACTAAGATAAACAAGCCAAAGTTTTTCTTATGTAATGGACAGCCAGTTGTAGCAGATACACTCGTTACATATGTAAACGAACTGATAGGATTCTATGACATCACAAGCTTGCGTGGTTTAAATTTTTCTTTGTCGCATGAAGACAACCTTGAGTTCATTTTTTTTAAAAACAATTCGTTGCCCCCTCTCCTTTTTTCCCCCTCATCCAACGCCCTTACCCCCAAATGTTCCAGATTTACAACACTTATATATTTTATGCCCCTTGCATAAAATCACCCATATTTGGAACTGTAACTTAGACGAAATGACGCAAAGCATGACAAAAGCGAATACAACTTTAAGTGGACCTACAAAAAGATGTCGTATATAATTAAGGTCTCTCATTAAATCATCATTATAAAAGCATTAAGTCTATAAACGCTAACAGGTGCTGACATCAAAGTTCTATCCATCTAATTAGATAGACTCATGTCAGCTGATTGTATAGCCTCTAGGCCACTTCCATCTAACTTCTAGGACTTTATGCAGGTTGATTATGTAGCCTTTAGGACTCTTCATGCAGGTTGAGTATATAGCCTCTACAACACTTCATTAAAGCTAATTATATATCCATTAGGGCCACTTCATGTCAGCTAATTCTATAGGGCTGGTAAGCAGGTCACCAACCAGTTCTATAGCTCATGCAGGTTTTATTGAGCCGTAGAACTGGTTGGTGACCTACTTACCAGCCCTATAGCCTCGAGGCCACTTCAATATAACCTCTAGGACTTCATGCAGGTTGAAGATATAGTCTCTAGCAGTGGCGTAGCCAGGATCGTCTCAAGCGGGAGGGTTCCAATTTTTTAACCCGGGGACAAACTTTCGATTTGCACCCCCCCCCCGCTCAGACTTTCGATTTGCACCCCCCCTCAGACTTTTGATTTGCGCCCCCCTCACACTTTTGATTTGCCCCCCCCCCCCTCAAACTTTCGATTTGCACCCCCTCATGCTTTATATATACCGAGGGGTCTATGGGGAGGGGGTGTTATGACCCCCCCCCCTAACCCCCCCCCCCTCCCCGCCTACGCCACTGGTCTCTAGGACAATGCATGCTATCTGATTATATTGCCTCTACATTACTTTATGCAAGCAAAGAAATGAAACGCAAATAAAAACTAACGATGACTACATCTCCACTATATTTAAGAATATAACTGGTTACATATAAAGCTAATCAAAGGGACTACCTAAGAAAAAATTATTTCAGATTTTCCTCAAAGATATAGTAGAGAGTGTTTGAAACTGAAATTAGATATCACGTTATTCGCTTCCATTTGGCGGGAAAAGGTATCACTTCTTGCAAAATAGAAGGGAAGGGTGTCTAAAATGTTGTGTGGGGTTCTTCTAAATTTACAAATAATGTTTTTCGACATTCTCAGGTGCGTCGTACCAGCTAGTTTTTAAGGGTTACGTCTTGTGTACAAACCCACTACTTTCTACCGCTAGATCACACTGTTCTACGAGTATAACATGAAATCTGCCCATTAAAACAGAGAAAAAACAAAAACTAACAAAGCAATTCATTAACATCAACACTAAACTCATTCGGAATTTACTCGTGGAGAGTGAAACATTTTTTTCCATGATCTATGTGTATAGTTGTTATGTGTATCTATGTGTATAGTTGTTTTTGTTTTGTTTGTTTAAATACATTTTTTTTTCTAATTCTAACAAACAGGATCCTGCGTGATTTTTGTTGACGCGATTATATTTTGTCTGAGGCTGGAACAAAGACTAAAAAAGAATAAGTGTTTAACCATTCTTACTTCTTTTTCAATGCCAGTCACATAATAGAGCCGGATTGGCTCAGTGAAGTTTTAATGACGACTGTAGTTTAATCTTGACTTTGTACTGGGACTTACAAATCTAAGCTCAAACGTATTTTTTAGGTCACTGCTGTGTTGACCTGCTCGTAGGTCAAAAGGTCAATTCAATGTCTTATCTGCAAGTAACTGAACAAAATGTTGTAAGAAACTACAAGGTCATAGGTTGAAAAATTGCCTGTAAATTCAGTTGTCTATGTGTGGACTTTTTGATAGCAAATATAACTGGTTGAACTAATAACTGTCTTACTTGTAAAATTAACCAGGAATTAGGCCCTAGGTTTTATTTGAAATAAAATAAAATTGTAATCAAACATAGTTTTGTTGAAGTATATAGCTCTTATCTCTTGTATAAAAAAACTTTGTTTGGGTAAGTGTTTGATTTAAAAGTTATTGCACAGCTTCGACTAGAGAAAACATCAGTAGCGACAAAATTATAATTTTAAACTAAAGTAAGTAAACAATTAATGAGCTTAGTGCATCAGGTGGCTCGTTGGTCTGGGGTTATGATTCTCGCTTTGGATGCGAGAGGTCCCGGGTTCAAATCTCGGACGAGCCCACTGTTTTGGTTTGTTTTGTGTCGTAGATTTATTTTTTCGAATTTATTCAATGTATTTGATTTTAAAACTATAAAAAGTAACCTATTTATTTGACAACATTTGCTTTACTAAACATGTCACCAATATAGCCTACTTGTAGTGGGTTTTGAGCTATTCGAAGGTGTGTGTATCCTAGTTGATGAAAATTTGAGATTTTTTACATCTATTTGTACTGACGTCCAAACATAGCACGGTTTACCAAAATTGTATATTAATCCGTGGAGGGGTGGGATAAAATAGAAATATCCCTCCCCTAGCGACAAAATGGGCAGGGTTAGATTCTCGTTTTAAATCTAGAATCTGTAAGCCGGTGAATTGTAATTGTAATTTAATTATCGCCGATTGCCGTTGGCACCCAGTCGTTTGGTCAAGGGAGGTGATTCGATTCTCTTCCTCCTTCGCTCCCCTACCTATTGTCCATGGCGATATAAAGTATCGTATCATGGATTCTCTTGTATTCTAGTATCGCGCTTGACGTTTGTGTTTGGGGGTGAGGATTAAGGCGTAGATTAGAGTTAGTGTTCAGGTTGTCGCCAGGTTTATGTATCACGTTAGGGACAGGCCTAGTGTTGAGTTACACTTCGATATCTACTTTATTTTAAGCTCCAATCGAAGGGTAATGCAAGTACTGAATCAAAGTAACATTTTCGTGACAAGCTTATGGATTAACTCGTAATCTTGTCGGGTCATTGATAGTTTTCTGTGGCTAATAGGTGTACAGAACAAAACCACAACAATGCATTCCTTTACAGCAGGGGTCTCCAAACTACGGCCCGCGGGCCGCATGCGGCCCGCGAAGTCCTCTCATCCGGCCCGCGGAAATCTTTTTGTCCAAAAAAAATCGTTTGTTGGTGATGGATGAGGAACTTTGCCCAGAAAAATCAAAGACATACATATAAGAAACTGGCCCCCGAACTGAAATTTGATAGTTAACGCGGCCCTCGGACTAAAAAGTTTGGAGACCCCTACTTTACAGGATGAGAGTATGTTTTGAAGATAGGAATGGGAGGGATATAGTGTTAAACAATTTATTCGTATGTGACGTCAACTTAATAAAGGCCTTCTGCATCTCTGTTAGATCTAGATTGCTTCAGATCAAAGATTACATTATCACGATATCGGAGGGTCGTTGGTCTAGGGGTATGATTCTCGCTTCGGGTGCGAGAGGTCCCGGGTTCAAATCCCGGACGACCCCATTACTTTTTACAATTTTGTTGGCTTCATATAGTACCAGTTTTAGGATAGATTTCGCCTAATGGCGAACTAATGGCCTACTTTTCTAAGAAAATTAATTAAAAATAAGATAACCAAGATGTAGTTTTCTTGATTTTGTTGTAAGAGAAAAGATGTTAACCGTTAAAACAAATTTAATTAGATGACATTATTATTTATTTTTAGTTTTTAATGAAACAAATTCTTAAAATGCTACCTTGGCCCTAACCCTTAACAAACTCATTAATTAAAACACAAAATTTGTAAACGCTACACCTTAATTTACACACTTAATTCAAAACATCCAGGTGGCTCGTTGGTCTACGGGTATGATTCTCTTTGGGTGCGCGAGGTCCCGGGTTCAAATCCCGGACGAGCCCAAGCGATTTGTAAGCTTTTTTCTTTTCTAATATTTTAACTTGTACATTTTCTAATGTCTTTTATTACTTGTCTAAAACTGTTACTAACATTGTATTATTTCACAGTAGATTAAATAATACGAGCCGACCCGCGGCGTATCACAAGCCGCTATATGATACTCCCCTATTTAGTTGATTTATTTTCTACTTTTCAGTAATTCATAATTTGTGAATTCGACAGTACGACTGCTGTCACTGAAAAAAATTTGCTTTAAAACACTATCAGTAGGTCGTTAAGAACAATACTACCCCCACCCTCGTCCCCCCCCCCCTCCCCCGTGAAAGCAGCCTCCCTTAGTTTAAAATCGTTTCAAACTAAATTTTCTGCCCTTAATAGCCGTCACTAAACCCGGCTCTACGATTGTAAACATTTAGCGTGAACCACGGCTCACCAGACTTCCTATCTGCCCCTAATAGCCGTCACTAAACCCGGCTCTACGATTGTAAACATTTAGCGTGAACCACAGCTCACCTGACTTCCTAAAGAGGAAGAGAGGGGACTGCAAGGGGCGCTTACAGCTTGTTTTCTAACGTCTCCAAGAACAGAATTATATATATATAGATTATAATGTGTAGTGTATGTGTTGTCTGCGTGAGTGCGTATGTATGGCTGTGTCTGCGTGCGAATGTGCGTGCCTGTGAGCGTATATGTGCATGTATGTGTGTATGTATGTGTGTGTATATATGTGTGTGACCTATCTTCCATACCGTTCAAGTATACAACAGAGATTTTCTACCTTCTTACCGCATACATAAGTGGACGGTGCAACAAACAATAAACACATTACTGAGGTATTGTCAGTAGTACAAATCAAAGTCAAACTTGTTTACAATAATTTATTAATTAATTGATGAATTAAATAATTTTACAACAGATAAACCTTTACACTAAACATGCGCATGATAAAATTAAAACGTGTTTTTACATCGCAAGGAATAAACAAATAGGATTGAATATTTACATTTGGCTAATTGCTTGAAAATAAAAAAAAATATAAAAAAACGCTAATTAAACCTACAGTCGGAATGTTACGAATTTCAGAAAAGTTTGGCCTATACGTACGTTCATTTGTACCTTAATTATTGTGTTAAAACTTAAATGAATAAGAAAGTGAAAATAATCGATAAATACAGAAAATGAATAGTGCACAGATGCTTGTTTTGATAACACTTATGAATTCGTTGTTTTTTTTTTTTGTGGTATTTATTTTTAACGTGAAAATGTAAACTGTTATATAATGTTACTTGTTTTTAAAGACATCCGATAAGTTATTTTAAATGCAATAAAAATGTTGGAAATTCCTACAGTATCGAGTAAAGTTTATATTTGGTGTGTTGAATAAACCACCACTTGCTGGTGTCAAGGTGGCAGATCATGAGGTGTCTCCACATGCGTCCTTCTGTACTCGTGGTTGACTTTAAAAATGAATGAATACCTAATGAAGTTGAGCGTTAGTTTGTTGACATAAGAATTCGGAAATAAACAGAGTAAAATAAAGTAACAGGGGAAGTAACATTTTGTCTATTTATAAACAAATAGATATAGATTTATCTTACTTGGTTTGACTCACCGTTTTCTTCATTCAAAATATTTAGAATAGTTTTATTTAAAACGTTTTTTGAGTTTATCATAAATTTATGTTTAATTATCGTTTAACTATTTAAGTTTTTTTTCACTTCTTTTAATTACTTGATTAAACCATTACTAATCAGTACTTTAATAATGCTATAAATTTGCTTATTTGCATTACTTGAGTACTCAAAGCCATTTAAAGAAGGCGAGACGATTTTTCGATTTCGTTTGTATTAAAAAAAAAGTGTGTATAAATAGGCATATATCTATATCAGTTTCTAATATTGTTACTATGAAACAATCAAACAAAGTTAGCGATCAATAACAAAAAATTAAATTCTAACAAACTATTCACAAATAAAAATAAAATAATTCAAATATTTAAATTATTAGGCAAAAATTTCAAATGCAGTTCAACATTAATATTACGTCAATTTTTTAGACTCTCACCTGATCACGTGATGTGGGTCGTCTACCCAACAACGACGGTATTTTCGCTGCCCGAGGTGTACGGGCAATGAGCATTGTTTTTCTGTTCCGGGTGATCTCCCCTTAGGTACAGGGACTTGAGAGCTGTAACGTGTAAAATATTTTCAAAACAAAATTAAGTAATTTTTTTTTAATCAACACGTTCAATGTGATATGGGTGATTATATCTATATCTTATGCGATTCCCAGCATCGACCCTTTGTTATATGAAGTTGGTCAAAAAAACATAAAACAATATGATAATCCCTAAATCTTAAGTAGGGTTTAAGCTCTGGTTATCAGTACGAAATTAGGTGTGTAAGGGTTATGTGAAGCAACGGCAGGGGATGGCGGGGTCAAGCGGTAGAGCCCAAGGTTACGAGCCCGAAGGTCTCGAGTTTAATTCACCAGCTAAACTCTGTTGAATGTGACTGAGTTTATCCAGCTCTGATGGGTACCTAACGACAGTCGGTGAAAGTAGAGAAGGCGGTAAACATGTATTGACAGAGGTCGGAGAAACAGATGAGCTCTACTTCAACTGCACTGTGGACCAAATGTGTTGAAAGTGTTCTTAAGGTTGTGGATAGTGTTAAGGACTCAGGCTAGGGAAAGATAAACTAGCAGTAGTCTTATATGATAGTACCTATACATTTGTTAGTAGTACAGTGATTTACAGTAATTTACAGTGATTTACAGTGATTTACAGTGATTTGCTTTAAACATGTTCATTGAGGCTTGTACTTTCACATCTTCTCATATTGTTTGGCTTAATTTGAAGTTCTGAATTATCTTTTAATTATATTTCAGCGATCTCAGTTGATAACCCAAGACAGGTAAGACAGGGTTAAAGTCAGTGGCGTAGCCAGGATCGTCTCACGTGGGAGGGGGGGGGGTTCAAATTTTTACCCGGGGACAAACTTTCGATTTGCACCCACCCCTCAAACTTTCGATTTGCACCCCCCCCCCCCTGAAACTTTCGATTTGCACCCCCACCCCTCAAATTTCCGATTTGCACCCCCCTCAAACTTTCGATTTACACCCCCCTCATACTTTATATATATACCGAGGGGGTCTATGTGGGGGGGGGGGGTCTGACCCCCCTACCCCCCGCCTGCCTACGCCACTGGTTAAAGTTCAATCCCAGCCACCACATGGCTGACCTTTGACCTACCTGCAACAGCACCCTGGAAACCGGCGTTGTAATCACAGGCGACCTCGTTGTTGACGTAGTTGGATCTGTCGTCGGTGTAGTCGTCATTCGCACCCGGGCCTCCGACCAAAGCACCGTAGAGGACGTGGGGGTTGGGGTCGTTGAGAGGTATAATTTGAGAACCGCATTCGGCTGGTTGATTGGGACAGGAGCTGGTGTATAAACACAAACATGTCACTATATATATATATATATATATATATATATATATATATATATATATATATATATATATATATATATATATATGTGTGTGTGTGTGTGTGTGTGTTTTCTGTGTGTGTGTGTGTGTGGTTACTAATATCAGATGGAAATCACAAAACAATCTACATTGAATTTTTATTGTATGGAGCTACAGATACAACGTCGGACTAATGTCATCAGATCATTCAGGTCAGGTACATGTTAGTAACAACTTAGTAACAACTACAACTTTAAACAATGAATCTCTACCTGGAGCGGTGACGCGGCCTCAGCGGATACTTGCTGCCGAACCCAACCACGTAGCTGAACCCCGTGTCGCCGAGGGCGTAGTGCATCTGACACATGGCCCACCGCCTGTACTCGTCAGGGTGAAGGCCGGCGTCGGCAGCCACCAGCGCCGCCATCGCCATGTTGGCTGAAAGGAACTGTTGGGTTAGCCGTACCAATCAATAGAGTTTTGAGTTTTGTTAGGTTTGGTTAGTGAGATACTTAGGGTGTTAGTTCGTAGTAAAGAATTGGTAATAAATAACGGTACGTAATTAAAACTCCCCCTACCCCTCCCTATTGTAGCACATCGAAACAAAAACTTATTTTTTGTTTATTATTGTTCTAAAAAAATAACTAACTAATTTGCAGATTTTTTTAAAAAATCGTTGAAATTGGATATTTAATTTACCTATTTTAATTCACCATAAATCGTTTGTTATTCTTTAAATTAAAAAACCCTGATTTAAATCAAACTTTAAATTTTTATTTTAATGTAATATTTCATTAACTATGTAGTCAAGCCTTACAGGAATATCTGAGCGAGCCCCATTGCAGCCTGTAGGCCAAGCCTTTGGGGGTGTAGGGGACATTACCCCCGGGGAACCAGTTCTTGAAGGAGTTCTCCACCACTGTCTTGTAGACGTCCTTCTTGGTCAGCTTGTACAGGAGGATCTGGGGAGGTTCAGGGGAAACATCTCTTCATGTTATCAGGGGAATGAACTCTTTAAAAAGATAAAAACTGTTTTGTATCATCGGGGGATAAATCTCTTCTCAAAGATGAAACTGTTTTGTTTTATAAAAGGGGAAAGCCCTCCACAAAGATGAAAACTGTATAACTATAACAAGAGGAACTCTTTAATTTTATAAGAGGCGCAGGTGGGAGGGGGGGGGGGAATCGGGGGGTCTAACGTTATAAGGAGATATGGTCCTTAATGCTATCAGAAAATAAAATTATATAATGTGATTAGATGTGAAAAGTCATTGATATTTCAAGGAGAGTAGGAGTCGGTGTGGTCGAGTCGGTAAAGCTCCAAGTTTTTAAATTTAAAGATTATGGGTTCGAATCCCCCCGAGTAGATGAGGCTCGATATCTGGGGACAGTGACCCATCTAGAAGAGATAAGTCTAAAATCATACAACTGCTGTCTTGTAGTTTGTTCTTGGTTGAACCAGGATTTGAACTGGAGAGTTATGAGTTAGCAGTCTAGTGCTCTACCGCTAGGCCAACCAGTCCCTTATATTACACAAACCATCACCACAGGTAACCCTATCCCCGCACCTGGTTAACGATGGTCTTGTCGTCCCAAGACATCCCCCAGGCCGGGTCGTGGTCCAGGTATCTCTCGGCCTCGTCCAGGTATTTGGTGTCGTTGGTCACCTGATAGAGCCAGAGTGATCCCCAACACAGCTCGTCCGTTATGTTGTTGGAACTGTGTGAGCATGAGACAAAATTAGCAGACAGTCCTAATGAGTAGGCTATAGTATACAGTATACACATAGGATAATAGACGGTTTTCTAAGAAAAGGAATAATTTTTCAAAATAATTCATTCATTGTCCAAAACAATTTAGAAATTTCAAAAAAATTGAACACATTTTTCCATTATAAGCTTTTTGAAAGTCTTATTTTAATTTTTTTTTGTGTTTTTTAATAATTAAAGAAAACACAAATTAATGAATATATAAAATAATTTGCCACTATAAACTCACCTGTAAAAATCTGCCGCAGGAGCGAATTACTCGCTGTATGTACATGATTCATTACAGACTCACCTGAAAAAAGCTGACAAATTACTGACTTACCTTTAAATCCTGCCGCAGTACCGAAGCACCTGTAAAAACCTGCCGCAGTACGGACTCACCTGTAAAAACCTGCCGCAGTACTGACTCACCTGTAAAAACCTGCCGCAGTACCGACTCACCGGTAAAAACCTGCCGCAGTAATGACTCACCTGTAAAAACCTGCCGCAGTACCGACTCACCTGTAAAAACCTGCCGCAGTAATGACTCACCTGTAAAAACCTGCCGCAGTACCGACTCACCGGTAAAAACCTGCCGCAGTACCGACTCACCGGTAAAAACCTGCCGCAGTAATGACTCACCTGTAAAAACCTGCCGCAGTACCGACTCACCTGTAAAAACCTGCCGCAGCGCTGACAGACTCGCTGTACTTGCCACGGTACTTCATACCAAAGTCCCACAACTGTTTGGCGTGGGTGAGTAGAGTGGCTGCGTAGGTCGGTTCTACAATTGAAAGAAACAGTCATTCTTCAGCTAAATACATACCACGGGAACAGGCTGGAGCAATATACAGACAAACGATTCGGATCTCATCCTGGCAATTCATTAATTTGTAAACAGAAAGATTTATTGCGAAGATGAAGTTAAATATGTCCCAATCACAAATTTTCATGCTTATCTTTACTTTGTCTTAGAATTTGTTTTAGATGCCATTGTATTTGTTTGTATAAGTATATATTACAGTTATTTTAGTAGTTCAAATAAAGCATATAGTGTGAAAACTATGATGTTTTTCCTTTAAAAAACGTGTTTCGATATCCATTAGACACACCTTACAACCCATACCGAGGTTTTAAAATGCCAATTAGCTAAACAAATCCTTGATCTTATATTACAATACAGACTAAAATCTTTAAATAATAAGTAGCCTCACTGAAGCAACATGACCTAACAAGACCTATATTCTATGCCAGATAGCCACACTACAGACCTTTGTCTTTAAACACCAGGTAGCCAGTAGCAACGGCCAGATGCAACATAACCTAACAAGACCTATATCCTTCAGGCTAGGTAGCCACACTACAGACCTTTGTCCTTAAACGCCAGGTAGCCAGTAGCAAATGCCGCTGCCGTGTCCATGGAGATCTCACTGCCAGGCTTGCTGGTGGTGATCTTGAAGGCTGGCCGCGCCATGGTCATCAGCTCTGGTGGTCCCCAGTAGCCGTGGTCAGCCCCGCCGTCCCCCACCTGCCCAGTGAAAGGACCTGTGCTTAGGGTACTTGCACGTATACGGCTTCGTTAAGGTGAAGTACCCCTTTTTAGTGTTAAGAACTTGCTCTTATGTCTAAACTATTTTATCCACAAACTAGACCTCTCCATTTCGTTGGAAATTTTAAAAGTTTATTCAATAACCGATAAACAAAGAAGGAGCCAATGAAGAGGCTACATCAGACAAAACGCGTTGATATAAGACTTAAAAATATTTTTTTTTATAATCTGGGATACTCATTAGGACAGGTGAAGTAGATTTCAACTGTTTTAATTGTCAAGGCACACTGAGCTGAATTTTTGGTGCCGAATATTTTGTTGGGGCTAGTATAAAATGCATTTTTAGCATAGGCAAATGATAAATATTTTCTTCCAATAAAGAAATTGAATAATATTTTTAAAGCCATTCTCGGCGATTGATTTATTATAGTTAAGACTGAAGTCCTAACAAGCTATGCTTTACATCCACACACGCTTCTACAATTGAAGGTATTTAATCCTATATATGTCACATTGACTCAAATTTTAAGCATCTACTTAAGGTATCTCATCCACCAAGGTCAAACAGCCACCAAGGCCACTCTGACACCAAGGTCACACAGCTACAATAGTCACATACAAATCAAGGTAAAACATCCACCAGTAACACTCAACCACCAAGGTCACCCACCCACAAAGGTCAAACATCCACTAAGTTCACACACCAACAAAGGTCACACTTCAACCAAAGACACACTCCCACAAATGTCACACATCCTCCCTCACCCCGCCCTGACCTGGACGTACAGCTCCTCTGGGCCAGTGTGACATTTGAGCAGGTAGTCCAGCGGCCACTTGATACAGTCCAGCAGGTAGTCCGCCTGACCAGCTGAGACGTAGGCGTCCTTGTACATCAGGTAACTCCAGGCCAGGATGGTGGCCGAGTAGGCCATGGGGAAGTTGAACTTGACGTGGTCGCCGGCTGCAACACAAGTGGGCATTAACACGGTGCTAAACGTAAAGGACTTTACACACGGTGCTAAAATAAAAGGGCCTTTACACACGGTGCTAAAATAAAAGGGCCTTTACACACGGTGCTAAAATAAAAGGGCCTTTACACACGGTGCTAAAATAAAAGGGCCTTTACACACGGTGCTAAAATAAAAAGGCCTTTACACACGGTTCTAAAATAAAAGGGCCTTTACACACGGTGCTAAAATAAAAAGGGCCTTTACACAAGGTGCTAAAATAAAAGGGCCTTTATGCAAGGCAGTGGCGTAGCGAGGTCGGGTGTCACCCGGTGCGACACTTAATGGTGTCACCCCCCAGAGGCGTAGCGACCCTTCCCGGTGACAAACTTTCAAGTTTTCGATTTGCACCCCCCCCCCCTCAAACTTTCGATTTGCACCCCCCTCAACTTTTCGATTTGCACCCCCCCCCCCTCAAACTTTCGATTTGCACCCCCCCTCAAGTTTTTCTATATATATTTTGCTATTTTTTGCCTTGGTGTCACCCCCCCTAAATGGTGTCACCCGGTGCGGTCCGCACCCCCCCCTCGCTACGCCCCTGATGCAAGGTTCTAAAATAAAAGGGCCTTTATGCAAGGTGCTAAAATAAAATGGCCTTCACACAAGTTGCTAAAATAAAAGGGCCTGAGCACAATGTGCTAAAACAGATGGGGATTAACACAAAAAGCTAAAATTAAAGGGCCTTAACACAAGGATCTAAAATAAAAGAGCCTTTAAAAAGGGCTAAAACTAAATGGCATTAACATAAAGTGCTAAAACTAAAGGTCCTTAAAACAAGGTTGTAAAGCAAGAGGGTATTAACACAACGTGCTAAATCTAAAGAGCATTAACATTACCATTTTGATAACAAGACAAAATCATGTTTAAAGTCAGTAAAACATAAAACCTTATTGTTATATAAGAAAATACGAGGAAGTTTAGGGGAACGCACTCTGAATTTTTATTGACAACGAATCATAAATCAGAGAGCTCCACCTACCGTCATACCATCCCCCAGTCAAGTCCTCCCCAGCACTGCCCTTATCCCCCAGAGCCGAGTCGCCCCTCCACGGGATTCTGTTGGTGGCCGGTAGTTTGCCTGACCGCTGGGCCTCATAAAACAGGATGGACTTCTGGAGCAAGTCGTTGTAGTTGTATTTAGAGTTGTCGGCTGGGGTCAAACAAGATGGTGAAAAGAGTGAACTTTAAATATAAAAGGAGAAATAGATGCGGAGGGTTGAGGGGGGGGGGGGGGAGGAGGGGTAGTTAAGAGAGGGAAAAGAAAGAAAGAAATTAAAGAAATTTAATGAGAACGAGAGATTATATGAGCAATGTTATAGGTTTTTAAAAAGTTACAAGTGTTATGAGATGTTGAAGGAACAAGTTTTGGGTGAGATGTTTAAGGAATAAATTGTGAGTGAGATGTTTAAGAAACAAGTTTTGGATGAGATGTTTAAGGAACAAATTTTGGGTGAGATGTTTAATGAACAAGTTGCAAGTAGATCGTTGAAAGGGCTTTTGCTGGGTAGCACGGTGAATAAAGTAGCAGCAGGTTTCGGCCTGTAGCCTTTTGACAGGTAGCCTGTAGACCAGTGATTCTTAACCTGTTCGAACGAAACCCAGGTGTTCCGTGAGTCAAACTTAAGGGTTCGACGGAGATCAAGACACACCAACTCACATAATTCACGATTGGATTTTGTCAGTGCGAACCATATAACTATTAAAAAAGGGTTCGGTGAATGTGAATATGAATCTGGTAGGGTTCGGTACCTCCAAAAAGGCTTAGAACCACTGCTGTAGACCACAAACAACGACTTACTGTTGGGCGCCTCGTGGACAGTGATGTTATCTTTACCCAAGTTGATCAGGACAGCTTGACCAGTCACACCCCCACCCCCGTACTGGGCGTCAAACCTGTCCACACGTGATCAAACAATATAAAATCTTTCATAATTATCTTTAGATTAGACTGTAAATGACAAAAAAGCATTGGTCGCTCAAGAAACATCTTTCATATTTTAGCGAAAAGTGATTGAGCTAAACGTTTCCCCACAAAAAGAAAGACAAATATACGGACCTAAGGAAAGTTTATAAAAATAAAACATTTTTATTCGAGGGTGTTAGTTTATTTCGAAATTTAATGTCACCTATTATAGGTTAAGTGTTCACGTGTACTAATTAATAAACAAGTACCAAATAATATTGAGAAAAATATTGGCACACAATGAATATGACTGCTTGACACAGTGCTGACCACACAATGATTGTGACTGTAGACACAGTGCTGACCACACAATGATTGTGACTGTACGCACAGTGCTGGTGACACAATTCCTTCAAATGCCAAGATATAAGAAAAATAAATGACCTCAACATGTACTGCCCCTTAGACGGTCTGAAGTGAAACTTTAAAACTTAAAACTGAAATATGAAATGTTTCGTCAGATAAGAATTTTTTAATGTTACTACCAACTTGACGCAGTAAACAACATAACGTTAGGCCAGGGGTGGTACCAAAACCGGTAGAACAAAATGTAACAATTGTTCATAGTCATACAACCATGTATTAACACCCGACGTCAAAATATGACGTCATGATGCGACGTCACACGATGACGTCACGAACACTCACTTGAGGTGAAGCTTGGAACCAGCGTGGTAGGAGACGTGCTCCGGACGGTTGACCACCAGCCAGTTGTAGCCGTCTGCTGAGTGGGACAGGACATCACCCACCTCGAACTGGACAACAGGGGGGGGGGGCGAGAATGTGTGCGGTCAGGACATTAGAAAAAAAAGAAAGGGAACAGTATCTAATCATTGGTTCTTAACCTTTTTAGAAGTAACGAACCTTAACACGTTTACATGAGCATTCACCGATCCCTTCTTTATAGTTCTATCTTCCGCACTGACAATATCTGATCGCAAATTATATGAGTCAGTTGCCTAGAGTTCATGGCTGGAGTTCATGGCAACAGTTCAGGCTAGAACTCATGGCTAGAGTTCATGGCTAGAGTAATGGCTAAAGTTCATGGCTGGAGCTAATGGCTAGAGTTCATGACTAGAGTTCATGGTTTAGAGTTCATGGCTAGAGTTCATGACAAGAATTCATGGCTAAAGCTCATGTCTAGAAGTTGAGGCTAGGGAATTGTGAATTTAAATCGTGGCTCGATATAAACTACAGAAGTCGCTCATGTACCTATTTATATAATTAAAATTGATTGATGTAGCACTTTGGCTGAATTTAAATTTCCTGATAAAATTGAAAATATTTGAAGTGAATAAAAAAGGTATTTTCCGAAAGTTATGATAGATGTATAGAAGAAGGGAGAACACTTACGTTCGTCATATTACTGAAAGGTTTGCTGAAAGTAATGTTGATGACCCATCCAAAGATGTCCTCAACGACATCAAAGTCGAAGTAGCCTTGGATGTTGTCCGGGTTATATATAGCCACTGTAAGACTGGCATGTACCCCATTACCAGGTGGGAGAATTACTGAAAAAAAATAAGCTATGATTTTAGAACCACTGCGGAAGTAATTCATATTTTAGAATTCTCACTGATCTTATTGGGGATTAATTTTTAAATACGTTTAAGGTGGGGGAAAAAGTAAAAATAATTAACGTATTTTAAAATACATGATTTAGCATAACCATAGGTTTTATAATATACTAGATGACCAAGTTTTCATTTGGAAAACTGTCTTTCGTCTGGACTACACAGTTCAAACCGATTTCTCATTAGGCCCTACGCCCCAATCCACTCTATTACATCTCTTAACCCCAAATGTCTCCCTCTTCTCACATAACTAATGAAAATATTAAAACAACATAAAAACATTTTAATCATGGACGTATGCAGGTTTTCTGGTTAGTAGGAACGGTAGGGTTTGAATGCCAGCTATTAGTTGTAACGTAGTAACTAATAACAATCAGTAAAAATAATTTAATTTAGCGCGTACGAGGGTGATAGCCGGGAATCTTTTATTTAAAAATATACGAAAATAAACCGTATTGAAACAATAATCTAGCAGAATGATGCAACTCAACTGGTAGGTAGATCATAGTCACTCTTTTTCTAGTCATTATGGTAATATCATATGTGACAATACAGAGAAAATAATACATATTCTCTTCTGCTCTATGGGCTAAACAAACGGAGTGGTAAAAAATGCTATTATAATAAATGTGGTCTACTGACAGGTAAACTAAGTCACTGTCATGAACGTAAAGTAGCAATAGAAATGTAACAGTAAAGTGTGCTAAATAATATTAACAATAGCAGTAAGTCGGTAGTATACTGACTATAAATAAAATAGTATGCCTTCTTTAAATAAAATATATTCATTCAATATAACCAGAACATGTTTCTGTACTTTGGTATTTATCTGTAAGTTCTAAACCTATAGCAGAACATTCTCGTCTTTTGACTTCCAATATTTGTTTAAATATTCAAACTGGCACACCCATGAGTTTTAGTAGTATACAGGATGTAGATAATTATTTTCATAAAGTTTCAAAACTAACAAACTGATGTAATGTAACTTGTTCAAAACTTTAATGCTAACAAACATTTGACTCTAAGATCTTACCTGGTCTGGGCGTGGTTGTGGGTAGAGTCTTACCTGGGGTATCTGAACCAGAAAGGTCAGAGGTTAAAGTGTTTGTATACCCACACTATGACATTACGTTGTACACGCTCCAAAGAAAATGTCATCTCATTATTCCATATGGTTACCATCAGCACCCAAATGTGACGTCTTCATATTCAACTCAAATAAAAATAACAGCTCTCTTATTTAAAAAAAAAAAAACCTATTATATTGGAGATCCAAAAAATCCTACCTGTTATAACCGTCGTAGTGACTATCCCTCCACCTCCTACTACCGCGTTCAGCGATGCCGTGGCGTTAGGGAGAGAGAAGTTATCACCTGGGCAGGGAGTAATGAGTGAAGACATATTTATATCGTTTTTTTTCAGGATAAAATAGTATCGATGTTCTCATAATAGATCGAGGTATTAGCAATTATATCTGATAGATAGGTGTAACAGGTGTAACAGATGAGACAAGTGAGATAGGTGAGACATGTGTAGCAGATGAGACAGGTGTGACACGTAAGGCGAGTGAAATAGGTGAGACAGGTGAGACGGGCGTGATAAGTGAAACAGGATCAGATGAGTGAGACAGATAAGATAGATGAACCAAGTGAGATAGATAGGTGAGACAGGTGAGAAAATTGAGATAGGTGAGACCGATCAGACCGGTGAGACAGAAGAGACAGGTTAGACAGGTGAGATAGACGAGATAGGTGAGACAGGTGAAACAGATGAGACAGGTAACATCGACTTAACACCGGAGAAAAAGGTGTAATAAAATACTTAAAAAAAACTTTTTAAAAAACCACGTTTTTCTTGTGGACTAAAAAGTAGAAAATAACTATTTACATACATTTGATGACAAAAAACGTGGGTACGTTCACCATCAAATTTCCCGACCCATCTGCCCGACCCACGTTTTTTGTCATCAAATGTATGTAAATAGTTATTTTCTACTTTTTAGTCCACAAGAAAAACGTGGTTTTTTAAAAAGTTTTTTATATAGTTTATTTACTACTTTATCTAATGACTTGATTAAGTATGAATTGACTAAGTGTTTATAAATACACGGACTAAAAAAATCTTGAGCGACCAGGATTCGAACCTGGGTTGTCGCGGCCACAACGCGAAGTACTAACCACTATACGATCACGGCCAGCGCGCTCACATCGATTGGGGCCGAAGTAACTGTGTCAACAAGCCTCCAGTCTTGTCGGTATCTTTAGAAATCATGTCCTCAATTTTATGGTCCTTTGGGCGTAATTAAATTAAGCTAATTACGGTCTCTAATTGCTAGTTTTTATGATTGCATCTGAAATTGTTAGGCGAAAGTAGCATGCATGCCAAATTTCAGATCTCTAGAGCAATCAGAAGTGGGCTAATTTTCGATGTCAATTTTAACAACAAACAAATCCACACATCCACAAACGCGAAGCTGAGTTAAGAAAAACGTGTTAAAAATTGAAACAGACGAAACAAGTGAGCCTTGTTTACAGGGGAAAAGTAGCGTGACACGTGGGACAGATGACTCACCGTGACCGATCATGTCAACACACAGATGATCTCCGACGTGTTCATCCTGGCTCCACGATTGGCTGTGGAGGACATAGACCTTGCCGTCGTCTTTGACCTCAAGGACGTCAGCCACCCAAGCCTAACCGGTAGCAATATGTATGTGTCTATGTTGTCTATACATATATATATATATATATATATATATATATATATATATATATATATATATATATATATATATATATATGTGTGTGTGTGTGTGTGTGTGTGTTTGTTTTTGTGTGTAATTTGATTTTTTATTTAAATTTATTACAAACAGACTGTCGATTTTCTGATCAAAGGTAAGAGTTATCGTCCATTCGTGGAGCTCTTGTGTGATGTCAAAACACGCCTGCGCCTGGAAACCCCCGGCCCAATGGCTGCTGACGTTGACGTCAACATCCGCCCACGTGACCGGCGACCAGAGGACCAATGAGAACAATCCAAACAGAAACCTGGGTAGGGAGTAGAAACAATTTCAGGTTAACTTATATTTTCACTCGAGAAATATGCTTAATTTTGTGACTACATTTCTTTTTTAGTTTCTCGTATACGAAGTAGGCCTATAGAGTAAGTATTGTAATCGTGCAAAAAATCGAAATCGAAACCATCACACATCTCGTCAATTTACATCAGCCTTAGTCGGAAAAGCATAGTTTTGCAATTTTGTCCGTATGTCTGTGTGTATGTGTAATGTATGTCTATGAACACGATAACTTGAGTACCGTTAGAGCTAGTTTGATGAAATTTCATATATAAGTATTGTATAAGTTGCCATCTTCCGTAGTGTTAAATAAATTTAATGGAGAAAGTTTAGGGGAGATCACTCCCGTTTTATTTATTTTTTTGTTACTTTTTGAAAATTTGCGTTTATATAAATTATTTTTTTTAAAAGGTTAACATTTTTTTAAGAATAAAAGTAATCCAAACTGTGACGACTAGTATTATTATAAATATGTGTGGTTTGCCAAGCCACCGCCTCCCCCCCCCCCATACTACACCCATCTGCCTCTTAAAATATCTCCATAGATACAACACTAGAATAAACCAATGGCTGCAATGTAGTAAAGACTAGGGTTGTATTCAAACTTACGTCAACATTGTGCTATGGTTATTTCTAACGTAAATAAAAAGCTTTCTCCTTACAGAGGGCTGGGTGGTCTGATGATAGCGCATTTGCCTGTTTACCCAAAAGTTTGAATCCGCAGGTTCGTGTCCGTTGAACGTCCCACAATAAACCCAGTTCTAATAGTTATCAGATTTAGGATAAGGCGAACTTAGGCGACTGGGCATAGTGCCGACCACACTATCCCTTCATATGCCGCGTCCACTGAAACAGGTGCACTCTACTTCATCTGCGTATGGACACTCAGATTTGAACGGATACTTTACTTACCTACACTTAAAGTGTGTTTTTATCACTTACACGACGCCATTTTTTTAATTCTCTCAAGAATTCTTACATCGAGAAACTAAGTCCAACGAATACTATGATAAAAAAGAGAAAGGAATAATGTGACTTACGACTACCAACAACTACCAACAACTACCAACAACTACCAACAACTACCAACAATCACACACCTCAGACTTACATTTGAACAGAGCCGTCTTACCTCATCATAACAATATCCTATCTGAGATAGAACCTTGTCACTGTGTGGCTGGTACACCAGCTGTCAAATCTTGTCAAATTCTCCAAGACGTCCTTATCAATAAGGAATCTGGCCATGAACTTACACACAAAACTATTTACAGTTGGTTCTCTAATTCATGATTCGCCGTATATATATATATATATATATATATATATATATATATATATATATATATATATATATATATATATATATATATATATATATATGTACATAGGCCTATATATATATATATATATATATATATATATATATATATATATATATATATATATATATATATATATATACTAGAATACCCGTCATCCCTTGGATAACTGTGGCTTTCGGGGGTCATCCATCAAAAAACATCACGTCTGTCACTCAGAGGCATAGCGAGCCTTCCCGGCGCCCGGGGACAAACTTTTCGATTTTAACCCCCCCCCCCCAAGATTTCGATTTTCAACCCCCCCCCCCCCTCAAACTTTTGATGTGCACCCCCTCCGCCCCCCCCCCCCCACTCAAACTTTCGATTTGAACCCCCCTCAACCTTTCAATTTATTTTTCCAAACCATTTTGGCGCCCCAACATACGTCCCCCCGCCCCCCCCCCTTCACCTCCCCCCGCCTCCCCTTCCCCCCCCGCCTCCCCTTTTCCCCCCCCCCCCCCCCCCCCGCCTCCCCTCCCCCCCCCCCCCCCCGCCTCCCCACCCCCCCCCCCCTCCTCGCTACGCTACTGCAGTGTCACTTATCGTCACAAAAACAGAGCCCACATTCAAAAATATGTTTCTTATCTTTTAAAAACACCGAAAACACCGATTTCGGACTATCCCTTCATATACTGACGTCACATGTGACCTACTCAACTCTACTTCACCTGCCCAGTGTCCCGCCAAGTCTCAGACAACATGTTTTTATCGTTTAAAAAACGATTCCAGCCGAGCATGTCTCTGACCACACTATCCTTTCATATGGTTAGGACAAAGAAACAGATGAACTCTACTTCACCTGCCCTGTATCCTGCCAAGTTCAGATAGGCAACTTTATCATTAACATCTAAAAAAAAAAAAATTGAAAAAAAATATTTTTTATCATTAACATCTAAAAAAAAAAAAATTGAAAAAAAATATCATTGACATATTGGTCTAGAACCTGTACCACTCGCATGAGAGCGGACTACGCTACAAACTTAGCTATTTACTCGTGACGTCACAAATGAATTTTTATACTATACTTTGATGCAACTTGATTTCGAGCGTCTAGTCTAGAAGTAGTAACTTTCAAATTAAATTTTATCTTAAATTAGCCAAACAAAGATTTATATAAAATAATTAAGGCCTGAAATAGATTCTAGATGTATTAAGGCCTGAAATAGATTCTAGATGTAGAATTTACATTAAGTCTAGATTTAGAATTTACATTGAGTTTAGTGACCTAGATCTAGATCTAGGCTAGATTCATAAATTTCCTTCGACAGCTGATCTTTAGATCTAGAGAAATTTATTGTAAAACTAAATGAAAAAAGACAGTTGAAAATTGATATAAGTGTTGGTACGTAATAAATACAGCAAACGGACGTATTGTTAAAGTTATGACCGACAGAAAATTAGATTTAGAACGCGTTAAACTTTGGAATGGGAACACAATTTTCTTCGATAGACGCCGCCATTTTATTGTACTAAAGAGTCAACAAAAAACTCTGACGTCACTATCAAGGGACGTCACTATCCCCACAAAGTTTATTCAAAGTATTAACATTTTTAAAAAAATACGGTTAATTTAACAATGAATAAATCAATAAATTAATTAACGTCTTTAAATAAATGTGTGATTAACAGTCTGTCTTAAAACAAAAATTTTTCTCTACCTACATACTATTTTACAGCTTTAAACGATGAGTGCAACCATGCGAGATAGTCAATCAGGCAAACAAACAAACAAACAAAAAAACAAACAAATAAATATTCAAACATGTAAACAAACTTGACTTTTAGTAGTATATAGATGTAGGCCCTATATATATATGTATATATATATATATATATATATATATATATATATATATATATATATATATATATATATATATATATGAAATTATTTTATTAGCACCTGCATTTTTCTTAACCAGTAGCTTTGAAATGTGGAGGGGTGGGGGGAAATTTAGTCTTGAGTTTGGATATTGAATGACGAACCTGTCAAGATACTTCGTCATGCTGACGCAATGGTATAAAACATACGAAACTGAATCGCTGTGCATTTTTTCGGGTGTGACTTCAACATACTGTACTATCTGCCCCTCTCGTTTTACTTTTTATATTAGCTTAAGATATAGAGAGTGGGTCGTTGGTCTAGGGGTATGATTCTCGCTTCGGGTGCGAGAGGTCCCGGGTTCAAATCCCGGATGACCCCATATTTTTATTATTTTGCCTTGACGTATATCTTGTTAATATTTTTAAGTTGGGCCCATATTCTAGCCCCCCCCCCCCCCCCACCTCAACCCGTGTACACAGAGCATAGAACCAAGGGAGAGAAACTAATTATTAGGAGTTAATTAAAAATAAATTGAAATAATTATGGTTTCTTTATCTCAATCCAAGAAAGAATATAGTGATCTATTTAGTAAAGAAAAACTTTTATTACTAAAATTGAAAATAATAAGAAATTTTTTATAAATTATCACTTTAGGCAAATCGTGTAAATTCATGCGATTCTGTGAAAAATACATTTTGATATTATTTGTTCATGCCCTTGAAATCAGGTGGCTCGTTGGTCTAGGGGTATGATTCTCGCTTTGGGTGCGAGAGGTCCCGGGTTCAAATCCCGGACGAGCCCATAGTTTTTTATTACGTGTTTTATACTTTTCTTCTCGTATGTTTTCCATGTATTTGATATTTCACAGCCAAGGTTACTGGGAACTTTGGTTACGGTGATCATCTTTTTTTTACAACCCTCCCTTCCCCCCCCCCCCCCATTAAAGTATTGTATCAAAGCTAAATTTGTCTTACCTGTATTGCTCTTGACGTTAGAGCTTGATCATTAGAATTAGGTTACTGGTTAGAATTTGTTTTAATAGGAGTTCAATTGATGTTAAAGGTTAGGACAAGTCCTAAAGCCGTGTAACAAATAGCTAATTATTTTACCCAATATGTGATTATGGAGGTATTCAATCTAGTTGGGAGATGTATAGCTTAATATATATATATATATATATATATATATATATATATATATATATATATATATATATATATATATATATATATATATATTAATACGTGTATGGAACAAAATAATCACCATGTATTCCTAAATAAGACGAGAGTATGTTTTGTAGTTAGAAATGGGATTTAGATTTTGTGTTGTACATTTGAAACAGATGTGTCTTTAACTTACTGAAAGGCCTTCTAGCCTAGACGTGTTGTAACTCAGATGAGTCAGCAGGTTAAAATAGATTGTGGATTAGATTACGCGGTGCGTTTATGTTTTGTAGTTTGAGATGGGATTTAGACTGCGTGTTCTATATTTTGTTTAGATCTGACGTAAACCTACATTAAGGCCTTCTAGCCTATCTGTGTTAACAACTATTTCAGATGAGTCAACAGAATTAAATAGATTGTAGATTAGATTACCAGTAGTGCTAACCGTGGGTCGTTGGTCTAGGGGTATGATTCTCGCTTCGGGTGCGAGAGGTCCCGGGTTCAAATCCCGGACGACCCCTATAACGTTTTAACGTTTTTACCTAAATGTTCAATGCTTCTATTAACATAAACTTGTCTGGACAGGGGTAGATTACTGAAGCTAATATGTGTATGAAACAAAAATCACAATGTATTCTATAACAGGACGTGTGTATGTTTTGTAGTTTGAGATGGGATTTAGATTGCGTGTTCTATATTTTGTTTAGATCTGACGTTAACATACTTCTGGCCTATCTGTTTTAACAACTATTTCATATGAGTCAGCAGATGAAAATAGATTCTAGAGTAGATGTTACCATGGGTCGTTGGTCTAGGGGTATGATTCTCGCTTCGGGTGCGAGAGGTCCATTTTTAACTAAATGTTCCATTTTTAGCGGGTGTTCAGTAAAGATAACGCTTTGTTACAGTATGCTGGGCCAATTTACGGTCTAGTTTACTCAAGTAAATAGAAGTGAATAGAAATAACGTTATAAAGTTTTTAGGCAAAATGTTGTGTCATTTTCAGCTTTTGCTTTGTAAAGATAAAGCTTTGTTTACTAAAGAAAACAGAGGTGAATTAATAATAAAGAAACCAAAATGTAGTTTTTTTCACATTAATTTAGGACGGATAATAGCAATATCTTTGATAAAACAATAACTGAAACATTATAAAGAGTTATTTTTTTCAAAAATAAAAGCCATTCCTTTATCAAGATTACTTTTGTTATTTCATCGATAACTTATTAATACTAAAACAACATACACATTGAACTTTCATTATCAGTCTAGCAAGTGGCTCTTTGGTCTAGGGGTATGATTCTCGCTTAGGGTGCGAGAGGTCCCGGGTTCAAATCCCGGACGAGCCCAATCGTGATTTTAGTTAATAAGATATTTATTTTCCTGAATTTTTCACTGTATTGTATGGTATTATTTAAGTTAAAACGTAGGGCAATTAAAAATCCCTCCATTTTAATTTTAATACTCCTATCAGTTTTATAATCAGTTGTGCTAATTGCAAAAGTAGGCCTATTAATACAACGTCAGAAAATATGTCTTTATATGTCTGTGTCTATATAACATTATTACAGTTTTTGTTTATTTACTCTACCACTATTTTTGACACTATAACTTATTCTTATTTCCTTCTAATACACACGCATAAATGCTTCCTTATAGGACTGAAGGGATTTATTATTTGATGTTATATAGTGGCGTCACAAGGCTGGTGCGTGACTGAGCGTAGGGGGGTGCTCCCTGCACGGTGTGACTATACTTAGAGGTTGACAAAAAAGTCTCCACGTATTTTTATTATAATAATTAAAGTGTATTTTGTTCTAAGATTTAGATTAGTTATTGTTAATTTATCCAAATGAACCGTTAATACTCTACTATCTCTGTTGCCGGTAAGATTTTAGCTTAGACTGCTAAAATCACGGGGTCGTTGGTCTAGGGGTATGATTCTCGCTTCGGGTGTGAGAGGTCCCGGGTTCAAATCCCGGACGACCCCCTTTTTGCGTAGTGTATCAACACATCATCATCAACATTCCTTTGTGCCCTCTGTGGAGCAAAGGGCTGCAACTACACATTTCCAGCGGACTCGGTTTTGGGCTGCTCCCTTAATCTGTGCCCATGTGAGCCCAGCTGTCTTAGCCTCTTCTTCAACCGTTCTTTTCCATGTTTTCTTTGGCCGGTCCACTTTCCTTTTTCCCAGGCGATTCCAGTCCATAGCAAGTTTTGTAGTATTTTCTTTTTCTCTTCTTAACGTGTCTCCGATCCATCCCCATTTACGGGCCTTGGTATCCTTTTCCATTGGCTGTTGCTTTAAAATTTGCCAAAGGTCTTTGTTTGATATTTTGTCTGGCCACAGTTGCCTTTTTTGTACCGTGTATATTGTAACGAAAAAAAAATACGCCTGTAAGGAAATACATGGAACGCAGATTTCCTTCAATAATTTCAACGACAATTAATTTTTCAATATATAAAATAATAAATTCACAAAGAGTATTGAATTAACTTGTAGTTTCGATCTAGCAACTAAACTCTTCATATCCTCGATTTGTTTGTGATTTTTAGTGTTTCTATTTTCGAAATTTTCGAAGAGAAAAAATAACAAAAACTTCCTAGTCTCGATAATACATTGTTGGCAACACAACTCAAATCAAACTTTTTGACAATAATTTATTAATTAAATAATTGTACAACAGATAAACCATTACACTTAAACCGTGCAAGGTTAAAATAGACGATTTATAATTACATCACAAGGATGAAAGGAATATAATTGAATATTTACAGATGGTTAATTACTTTTTTTTAAAAAATAGCGTTAATTAGCTCTACGGGCGGAATGTTATGAAGTTTAGACAACTCTGTCCGACACGCATGTTATCAATTACTTTGTTCTTTTAAAACTCTTTTAAAAAAGTAAGAAAGTGAAAAAAAATCAATAAAAACCGACAGTTAATAGTGAATGTTTTCAGATTTTAAGAAACTTACTGTAATTATCTCTTTATAGATGTAATATAAATTGTTTATCTTTTTATAAAAAATACACGTTTTAAGACAAGTTAAGGCACTTTAAATGAAATAAAAAATATCCTAAATAAAGAAGCCTACAGTATCTGAGTGAAGATTATATTTGGTGTGCTGAAACACCACCATTTTATGGTGTCATGGTGGTAGGTCTTGAGGTGTTTCCACATGCGTCATTCTGTACTTGTGGTTGACTTTAAAAAAAAAATGAAGTTGATTTTTTTCCTAATGAAGTTGAGCGTTACTTTGATGTCATCATTTTGACGAATTCTGAAATCATAAAGGGTAGAGTTTAACAACAGGTTAAGTAACATCTGGACCATAAGTCTACAACCGGCTTTGTAGGAGTTCCATACATACAGAAATGAAAATAAAAGCAAAAATGTTTTAAAAAATAAAAAAAAAATAAAAAAAAATTGAAATACGTAAAGTTTTCTGATGAATTTAGAAATATCACATATATTTAGTAAAAAGTATTTTAAGATCCTCGTTCATATTTTAACACAAAAATCTGCCATTGAAAGATTGCATTTTTTTGTGTGTGAGTATTTCTGATTTAAGTGTCGGATAAATTAAAAATTGTATTGGGTGTTGACTTTTATAAGATAAAATTGAATATGATAAAACGAAGTGTTGCATAACTTAATATAAGGCCGGGGATGCATTAAAAATACAGCATATTTAAGTTTTATACAATACGCGAATAATCTTCAACACGTTTTAATTACCGTCGTAATTAACTTGACCGTCCCCGTCCGTATCCGCCTCCCGGATCATCTCGTCCACCTCCTCGTCCGTCAACTTCTCCCCCAGGTTGGTCATCACGTGACGCAGCTCCGCGGCGGAAATGAACCCGTTGCCGTCCTTGTCAAACACGCGGAACGCTTCGCGGAGCTCCTCCTCCGTGTCCGTGTCTTTCATCTTCCTGGCCATCATTGTCAGGAATTCTGGGAAGTCGATGGTTCCATTTCCTGTGAAGAAATGCGGCGTTAATTCGTGTTTCGTGTTTTGTAGAAAAACAAATTGTAAAGTGTCAAAGTTTGAATTGCCTCAGAACAAATGACATTTTTTTTTTTTATTTTTTTTATTTTTTTTTTTTTTTTTTTTTTTTTTTTTTTTTGAAAATTTGATATAGCTTCAGAGCTTGATCGAGATTCGATTTAAAAAAAAATGCATGCTTTTTGTTTTTTGTTAAAATTATTTGAATAAGACATAGTTTCAATAGGAAAAGCAATTAATGTAAAATGTTGATTTATGCAAAATAAATGTATAATTATACAAAATAAATGTATCTAGTCTAGATCGGTTATAAATGTGCACTTTAAATTACTAATTAAATGAATATAAATATTTTGAAAATTTTTGTTTCATTTATTTAAAAATACTATGAGAAATATCAGATTTTAGAGGCGTGAGATTTGCTAACTCTAGAATTTAAAACAAACTTTTAAATTGTGATTCGAGATATAGAACGAAGTTTACCTTCAATTTAAGTATGATTGTAAAGTTAAATTCCACTTTCACAAATATAGTTAAATATTTTAGGAATATTAGTAAAAAAACATTGATTGTTTTAAAATGCACTGAAAATATTTTATTGAAACGCCCTTACATTTTGTTAATTATGAATATAACACAGCATGAGTAAAATAGAATTACCATCAGCATCAACTTCATTGATCATGTCTTGAAGTTCAGCTTCTGTTGGATTTTGCCCCAGAGAACGCATGACTGTTCCCAACTCTTTGGTTGTGATGGTGCCGTCGCCATCCTTATCAAAGAGACTGAAAGCTTCTTTGAATTCTGGAATTTGAGGAGAAAACAGTAGGCAAAAAAAAAAAATTAATAAAATCTCTGAAATAAATTAAAAAAATTAAAAAAAAATGTCGTTAGTGACATTTTGAAAAACTAAAAGTAACAAATAAAGAGAAAACGGGTAATTAAAGATAAGGTAACCAGGAAGGTTATTGTGAAACTACATTTTAGCAGTTATGTCCCTTGATAATATATTAACCACAGTAGCTTCCCTTAAGAGTAAATCTATATAATTGTTTATTTTATGGTTCCTACGTAACATTTAATAATCTAAAAGCACTTTCAATGTCTTTCTTTCCTTCTTTCTTTATAATCATCGTTAGCTTAATAGCCGTTACCGAATAGCCAGGCAGGCCTCAACACGGCCAACTCCGACTAACTGGCTCATCGGTTTGATTGGCGGGTATCGGTGGCTTCCGCCCGTCAGTTTTCGCTACAGTCAATGTTGATCCCCTTCCCCACCCAAACGTTACAGCTGTGAGTTAACGAACACTGAACATATCCGGGAATGATGCTACACGCTGAAGCGCCCGAGCATAAAAAACTATTAGGTGCATTCAACCTCCGTGTTTGTTTATCTTTCAATGCGATCTTTCGAGACATGGAAACTCCTACTGTATGACGTAGGATGTGTAACTTTAAGGCTGTTTGTCAGAGATGTGTTAGCGTGTCTGTCCTAAGCCTAGCAGGAATGTGTCGTAAGTTTTGCGACCCAAGAAATGTTCTCCTAACTTAGCTGTGGCCTAATTATTTGTCCTAAAAGATGCGTCCTAATTTATCAGCGTTAATCAGTGTGGTGTATAGGAAGTCAAGGACCATAACTCACCAGCTATTGACTCTTCTGTGAGTTGTTCCGTCTGAAAAAAAAGACAAAAAATGTGTGGTAATACAATTATTCGTAAAAGAATTGCCGACTGAAAAGGAAAGTAGCGAAACAATTAGATCAGTGCATATGGAAATATCATTGGCTATTATTTATACAAACAAATTCCTTGGAGTCTAATTGAGGCTTCTCTTCGGGAGGGGTGTGGGGGTTGCCACCTCCTCCACCCAAATCATGTCAAATCCCCCAACCCCTCAAAGAAAAAGGAAAAAATATGTAATTTATATATAGAATATACATACTTTAACCAGTGTTTAAGATATGTCTCATAGTAATAGACGGCGCGTAATGAACTTCACATACGTAAGCGTCGAACAACTTACAACTAAAGAAACACATTACGTTAACAATCTTGTTTTTTTTTATTTTAAAAATTGAATTAGGTGTTCCTCTAGTAAATATTAATATCATGTGACGAAAAAAAAATTAAAATAAAATATAAACTTGACATTTTTAGAACCTTTGACGTGAACTGAAACGGATTAAGTGGAGAGTGATTAAGCACTTAGTATTAATTTTAAATTGTTTGCTGAATTATAAAAATGGGATTAAATGACACACACGCAACAACAACAAAAAATCACAACAACAGCTAAGCTTATCCTGTCATGTATTAGATCTAGTACTCTTGCTTAGTGTTGCTTGTGTTTAGGCAAAGTTTTCAAAAAGGGAAAAAAATATTTTGCTTTTTTTCTTACTAGATTATATGAAGAGATTAAACTGGATTAAAAATTAGGCGGCTTGTGTTATTACCAAATTTTTTTATCATGGGACGACATGATCGGAAGGTAGAGAGCACAACTGGTCACAGTCCCGAGTTCGAATACCGGGCTTGAGTCCGCATGTCGTCCCAGAGTCCACCCAGCTCTGGTGAGTACCTGAATTTAGGAAAAGTAAATGCGGCTGACAGCACTATCCCTTCATAGGCACATGTGAACTCTACTTCATCTGTCCCGTGGACCACCAGGTTCGAAAGGGTAACTTTGTTTTGGTTCTTGGAGTTGTAGCCCTCGAAAGTCTCGAGTTCGAATCCAGGTTCAAATCAGTGGAACGTTCCTGAGTCCACCCAGCTTTGGTGATTACCTAACCTATGTTAGGGAAACAAGGGCGGCTTGGCATTGTGCCGACCACACTTCATATACCGAGGTCTCTGAAGCAGATGAACTCTACTTCATCTGCCCCATGTGTCTTGGGCACGAACGGGAAATGATGATGATGATGATGATTCGCCTGCTCCACCACGCCTTCCAATACCTACACTGTGTATGCTTTAAAAATTTGTATATTTATGTCAAATGAAAATAAACATCCAATTGTGATTTAGCTTCGTGTCTGCTACTTCATCAATTCCCCTTATTTTATTAAAACACTAACTATGAATAAAGCCAAAGCTTCAGAATCGAGGTTAACTTAGTCTGTGCCCATCTCCTTAGCCTAAGCTATAAATATAAGATTAACCAGTCTACTTACAGAAATCTAGGCTAAGCTATAAATATGAAATTAACCAGTCTGCTTAAAGAAATCTAACCAAAGCTACAAATATGACATTAAACATTCTCCTCAAAGAGAATGTAGCAAAATGATCCAAATATGAGATTAAACAGTCTCCTTAAAGATAATGTAGCAAAAGCTACACATATGAGATTAGCCCGTTTCCTTAAAGAGAATGTAGCCATAACTACATGAATAAGGTTAATCTATTCTATGTCATTCTCCTTATCAGCTGTCATCTCTACAAAATAGTTTCAATGGTTAACAGAATCACCACCCTATTTTCTCCCCACCCCCGTGTTTGTACTTTTGTACCCCTAAGCTTCCCATTCGCGTTCAATGGCGTGTGGTAACGTTCCGGATCAGTGGAGCGCATCATTACGTCCTGCCACCACAGGAGTGAGTCACTACCGTGCGGTAAACAAACGGAACACAAGCACTGTTACACTTGTTGATGTCCCTTCAGTGCCAGCATTATCCCATTTAGTTTGTGATCCAGCTATCCGGATTATCCTGGTATCCGAAATATTAGTTAAAAACCACTATCCTTTTCATCCAGTAAATTTAATATGTATAATATGTCAACTATCCCACTATTTGTGTTATCCCAAAACTCCACAAATACACATATCATTTAAATAATACTGTTAATGTTCAAATATTTGCACTTTTATATTGTTTATATTCACACTTTTTATCCCAGTATCGATATTATCACATTAATATCCCAATTATCCCTACTATCCTAACTATCGGAGTTTATATAATATCATATTTCTCGTGTCATCCAACTATACTTTTGATCTTATAATACCTATAATTAACTATCAATATTCCCCAACAGCCATTATTATTCACTAATTCTATCATCCAACAACCTGTATTATACATATCTAATTTACTCAACATCCAAAATTATAATCAAACTCCAAATTCACTAACTAACGCTATTAGCGAAATATCCATGATATTCAACTATCACAATGTTTTTATTATGTAATATGCTACACCAGTGGCGTAGCGAGGTCGGGTGTCACCCGGTGCGGCACTTAATGGTGTCACCCCACAGAGGCGTAGCGACCCTTCCCGGGGACAAACTTTCAAACTTTCGATTTTCACCCCCCCCCCCCCTCAAATGTTCGATTTGCACCCCCCTCAAGTTTTTCTCTATTTATTTTGCTCTTTTTTGCCTTGGTGTCACCCCCCTAAATGGTGTCACCCGGTGCGGTCCACACCCCCCGCCCCCTCCTCGCTACGCCTCTGTGCTACACGTATGTTCCTACTACCCAACAGTTAATCTAAGCTCACATTGCCCCACTATTGTAAACATTCCATAACTAGTAAAACTCCATTATTCTAACAATCCCACTGCTGATCTAACTTTACGTCATTATCACACCATCAGAATTATCTCATTATCACTACTATACAAATTATCCCAATAAACGTATTCTACTTCATTACCGTACTAATTAGCGATTATCTCAGCATCTGCCTTATCCCATTCCAAATTTTATACCTAATTATCCCACCACAAGAATTATCTACCCTAGCAACTAGCTATGTCCTATGTAAACCATATGACCCCTAACACCCGACACAGTTATTTCCCTTACCCCTGTGTTATACCGGACTATATCATTTAGATCTAGTTAATATCTCAAAGCCAATGAGAAATGCCCTACACAAGATTTGACTGACACCTTATATTTTCATTAACTCGCTGTGTCGTCAAGATCATTTTTAGACGAGGAAATACCAAGGCTGTGTCGTAACGCTCGTATTTCACAACTACACAGGGGGGGGGGGGGGGGGTTTCGTCAGCTGTGTTAATCGTGTGTAGAGTGGAATGTGTGTATGTGTGTGTGGGGGGGGGGGGGGTGCAATTAAAAATTAGGCAATGTTAAATTTAAAATAAAATATTTTTCCAGTTTAAGATTTACCTGCTTGTTGAAAATGTAGGTAATCGATATATGTTACAGCTAGCTCAGTCAAATCTAGCAGCTTAGGTGAGAATCATTGTTTGGTACTATTTTGTTTGGTACTACATAACCTGAATTAACTGATAGGGCGTATTGAAAAGCTTACTGTATCTATTTCGTAACATTGCAATTTTTACATGTGAACATTATTTTTGTCTCCCAGATCGATTTTTTTATGATCATTGCCTCATGAGCTATTTATAGCACCGAAATTTCAACCCAAACTGGCCAATTACAAATCGTCTCAGCAACTGACTAGCTAGAAAACCATCGACCTTCAGCCTCTAGTTGACCAGCGACCATTAGCCTCTAGTTGACCAGCGACCATTAGCCTCTAGTTGACCAGCGACCATTAGCCGCTAGTTGACCAGCGACCATTAGCCGCTAGTTGACCAGCGACCATTAGTCTCTAGTTGACCAGCGACCATTAGCCTTTAGTTGACCAACGACCATTAGCCTCTAGTTGACCAGCGACTTTTGACCACTATTTGACCAGCGACCATTAGCCTCTAGTTGACCAGCGACCATTAGCCTCTAGTTGACCAGCGACCTTTGCTCTAGTTGACCAGCGACCATTAGCGGCTAGTTGACCAGCGACCATTAGCCTCTAGTTGACCAGCGACCATTAGCCTCTAGTTGACCAGCGACCATTAGCCTCTAGTTGACCAGCGACTATTAGCCTCTAGTTGACCATCAGCCGCTAGTTGACCAGCGACCATTAGCCTCTAGTTGACCAGCGACCATTAGCCGCTAGTTGACCAGCGACCATTAGTCTCTAGTTGACCAGCAACCATTAGCCTTTAGTTGACCAACGACCATTAGCCTCTAGTTGACCAGCGACTTTTGACCACTATTTGACCAGCGACCATTAGCCTCTAGTTGACCAGCGACCATTAGCCTCTAGTTGACCAGCGACCTTTGCTCTAGTTGACCAGCGACCATTAGCGGCTAGTTGACCAGCGACCATTAGCCTCTAGTTGACCAGCGACCATTAGCCTCTAGTTGACCACCGACCATTAGCCTCTAGTTGACCAGCGACTATTAGCCGCTAGTTGACCATCAGCCGCTAGTTGACCAGCGACCATTAGCCTCTAGTTGACCAGCGACCATTAGCCTCTAGTTGACCAGCGACCATTAGTCTCTAGTTGACCAGCGACCATTAGCCTTTAGTTGACCAACGACCATTAGCCTCTAGTTGACCAGCGACCATTAGCTCTAGTTCACCACCGACCATTAGCCTCTAGTTGACCAGCGACCATTAGCCTCTAGTTGACCAGCGACCATTAGCCTCTAGTTGACCACCGACCATTAGCCTCTAGTTGACCATTAGCCTCTAGTTGACCAGCGACCATTAGCCTCTAGTTGACCAGCAACCATTAGCCTCTAGTTGACCATTATCCTCTAGTTGACCAGCGACCATTAGCCTCTAGTTGACCAGCGACCATTAGCCGCTAGTTGACCAGCCACCATTAGCCGCTAGTTGACCAGCGACTATTAGCCTCTAGTTGACCATCGACAATTACCCGCTAGTTGACCAGCGACCATTAGCCTATAGTTGACCAGCGACCATTAGCCTCTAGTTGACCAGCGACATTAGCCTCTAGTTGACCAGCGACCCTCAGGCGACACATCCCCGCGACTAATGCGACGAGATTCTGGCATTTAAAAATGTTTAATGTAGTATAAGTCGCACTGGTAGTTCTTGAAATAAAGGAAAAAAAAGAATTCTAAGAAATCAAGTTTCGATTTCCTGTGATTAAAAAAAAAAAATTACTACCTATATGTTGTTAACATTTCAATTAGACTTGATAACGATTTTATTTAAAAATTAAAGTTATATTTTTAACAAATCAATTTTTATTGATTTAAGAGCATGCTATAATTAATTCTGACAAAAGCTTAGCATGGGGTAACTTTGTGGTATGATTAAAAAATTATCGTATCTATCTTTAAAATGATTCTAAGCATACCCTACATAGAATCCTGTGGCTAAGCTGAACTACGAAATAACTTTTTTCCCGATCTTATCTTTAGATAGCATAAGTCTAGCTTTAACAGAAACATCAGTGGTTCTTAAATTGGGCTCGATCGATGAGTCAGTCGCAGGGGTTCAGTGAAAGTCAAGACACACACCTGACTCATATGATTCATAATCTGATTTTTGATGATCAAACCTAACGGCCTTCAAAAAGGCCTAGTGACTAAACCCTATCGCTACAGACTTCCTCCGGCAGCCGCTTGGTACACAATATATGCTGAGTCGGCTCAGCGACTATTTTTTTTTCTCCAAGTTTCCAAGCATATTCGCGTATCCTATTACAATGTTCCCACAATCTACTTGGAAATTCAACGCCCCCCCTCTACGCGCTCAGTATGGTATGCGCAATATGACACACGTCAAATAAAAAAAAACAGAGTTTATAACTTCACCCTTCCCCCCCCCCCCCTCCCTTTTTACCCGTGCAACTAAACTTCAGTGACTGACGCTTATGACAGACAGACCTGCGGCTACACCCATATACTAAAACCTAGAGACACCATGACGGGTATAAGATAAGGGCGATTGAAAAAAAAACCCACAGATTTCAAATCTGAGTCAATGGCGTCATGGCAAATATTTGCTCGTGGTTTTAAAACTGCCAAGACTAAGGTAACTTGTTTTTAATTCGTGAATAAACATGGCTATTAAAAGATTTTTATTTTATTTTTTAAATAGCTCGGGAAAAATCCTGTGTTGCAATTTAAATCACAATTTTAAAACATTACCCTATAGACAGCAAATTGTGAAATGTCGTATAAATAACGGAACAACTACACCCATGGGCGCTTGAACTGTAGGTATAAGGGGCGCTCCCGAACACTCACTATCACCAAATCGGGTTTCTTTTAAACCTTTATCTACGGGAGGGGTGCACTTCAAGCTTTCGGGGAAGGGGGGCGCACTTAAATTCCTGGGGGTCCCGACACTACTTGAAGTGTATGTTTTGTATATAAAATGTTTCCTATAGGAAAGATTGCCACTCCCTTCCCTTCGCCGCCATCTAAGAGATACCCGAAAGAAACTCTGTCACCAACCCGCAGGATAAAACACACTGCCAGGGTACCAGTAACTCCCCCCTCCCCGCCCCACTACAAACATCCTGTCCATGTCACGTGACTACAAATACACAACTTAAAGAACAGAGGCGTAGCGAGGGCAGGGGGTGCGGACCGCACCAGGTAACACCATTTGGGGGCGGGGGGGGGGGGGGGTAAACACCATGGCAAAAAAATTGCAAAATGTACAGAAGAAAAAAAGTTAAAAAGTCTTTTACGCACAAATCGACAATTATTACTAGGGGGTGGGGATGACACCATGAAGTAAACGTGCTAAATACAAAAAAAACTACATCCAACTGCATCATTAACAGACTGTAGATAAACATCGTTACTATTTAGCCTGCAGTGATTAAAGTTTACAAGTGCGCGTATGTGGCCTAACAAACAATATATATATATATATATATATATATATATATATATATATATATATATATATATATATATATATATATATATATATATATATATATATATATATATATAATATATAAAGTACTATATAGATACTTTGTTTCTTAGAGGGTGGTGACACCGTGAAGTGCCGCACCGGGTGACACCCGACCTAGCGACGCCACTGTAAAAGAATACTTTTTTTTTAGAATGCTAATACTTGCTGTTATTTCTATTTACTCCAGAGCACATACTAGTAAAACAGGGCCCCGGGTTTACGTAAAAGCTTGACAAGCTATAGATTAGGCCTCCGATTTCTTTGGGGCCCCCCAAAAATATTTTTTTAAAAACCATTTTGGGCATTTTCTTGCCAAATTTATTTTTAATTTTCTTAAATCGCGGTGGAGACCGAGGTATGTTTTCACTACAGTTATAAACACACTTTTTTTTGGTCGGCAAACGTCTTTTTTTTTAAAACGCAAATATTTGGCACTGACGTTTAGATCTAATATCTGCACTGAAAACTAGCCCCATATTGAAATAGCTTAGGGTCTTATCAACGCTAAATCCGGTCTGGTAGTTAGTTAACAGTTTGAGGATTTGATAACTTGACGATTCAATCGTTTTTATTTTAAGGAAATACAATGGTCTGAATTAGAATGTTTCATTAAGATAGTTTTAATACGAGTCAATATGAGGAAAAAAAGCCGTTAATTAACATGCAAGCGATGAATCTGGTTTTTAAAAAGTTGATACGGATCTACGATTTTGATAAAATACTTATATATGAAATTTCATATACCTAGCGGTAACGGTACTAAAGTTATCGTGTTTACACACACACAGACACACAGACACACAGACACACAGACATACGGACAAGATTGCAAAGTTATGTTTTTCCGTATCAGTGAGGTGTAAAACGTCGAGATTTATAAAAATCTCGATGTTTTTTTTTTTTTTTGCACGATTACAAGACTTTCTCTATACTTCGTATATACGAGAAAGTAAAAATACTTGGACTCCAGCAGTGATTTTAGTTGGAATTTTCTAGTGGTGGTGATGGGGGGGGGGGGGGGGGGGGTTCAGGTATGTGTCGTCAGATCTCCATGAAGTGTCAAACATGTAACAAGAGCATGTGGCGTAGCTGTGAGGGGGGGGGGGGTCCGCCCCAGGTGGTATTTTTTTTTTCCATTGATGTAAATATTTTCTGCGATAGAGCCTAACAAGCTGGGCACGGCACCAGTGGTGAGAAGGGCGAGGGAGGCAAAGACGGCATTGGATGAAGGGCAACAAGGAACGGACTGGGCTGCCGGTTGCAGAGTAACTTAAAGCAGCGGAAAATCGAGAAAGTGGCAAAAAATTATGAAATTAAAAATAACTATAGTCCGGCTCCCCCCCCTCCCCCCCTCACCTTCCCTCGAGGATGACGGTTATGGAAGAAGTGAATATAAGAGAGGTGGGACAAAAGAAATAAGCTGCTGATCTAACCTTTTAGAGGGCGGTGAATTGTCAGCGGCCTAGGGCGCTAGTACGTGTGTTACAATGGAGATCGTTGAACATAGCATGATACACAGTTTGAGAATCGCCGATTGAAAGGCGACTGATTAGGTTAACCCCCACTCCACCCCCCCCCCCCCCCCCCGACCTAGGTAATTAAGCGGCGCGAGCCAGGTCGAGATCTCGTTCTTGGGTTACACCGACCTTGACCTTTGCCACAGTCGCCACTGACCAGCCCGGGCCCGTGCGCTTATCTGTGCTACACCCACACACGCCGACACGGTCATTAAGCTCCGGGACTAATAATTAATCACGTGTTGGCCAAGCCCCCTTGAAACCCCCACCCCCTCCCCTTTTCTCCCCCTGGGGAATGAAACTTGTATCAGTGACGCTGATTACTTACAAGGTGACCGGATGTGACGTAACATACCCGATATAGGTCTGTTCGCTTAAGTTAATCGTGAGTCGGGAATTCCCGATTAATTGAATGTTGTTTAGGTTTAAGGTTAAAGCACATTTTTTTTTTTTTTACGGAATGAACTCCTTTTCTTAAGTAAATTGTATGTCACTTCCAAAGAACAGTCACATTTTATAATGAAAATATACGTCACAGTCCATCTCCTAATTGTAACTGAAAAACAAAAATACCTTTTTTTCAAATAGTAACTAACTAATGTTGAAAACACTAATATTAATTTTTGTTCCTCTTTATTCTAGTCGGATTAACAATTTGATCCTGCGCCGTCATCACTATAAATCCACGACGGCGTTAGCTGGGATAATCCTCTACACCGTGACCACAGAGATTAAGTTACACGCGACCTTCGTGCGCACACACACACACACACACACATACACACACAATACAGACACACACACACACAGACACACACACAATACACAACACAAGGGAGACGACTGTATTTAAAGCCATTGTTGACAGGGGATGTCGATGTCAATAGTAACATCAGTTAACCCCCACCCTCCACTCCTTCCCCCCCCCCCCCCCCACCTCCCAACTCAAACGTGTTACCCAACAATGTAGATGGGATTGACCTACAATTGTTCTTACCTAAGTATAAGACCTACTTCATTGCTAAAAAAAACAAATTCGTACTTTTTCTTTATGAAGAACAGTCGACCATTAATTTCTATTTTTAGTTGGTCACCCAGGGTATCGATACTGTTTTGTCACAAAAATTGAACCTAATTTTAGCACAAACAATAATATATTAATTTAAGTAACTTTTTTTTGAAACTCTATCTTCAGGTATCGTTTATATGAGTAGTTCAAGATCGCTAGCAATGTAACCGCTAACGGAATTTTTCAACCCCTCTGCCTAAACACACATATCGATAATTAAACATATGATTATGGACCACTGCGTCAACTGAAGAATTTTTTAGGTAAACTTCTATTTTCAAATTTTTAAATATACACACCACTATTTTACTCAGAAAACACTAGATATACATTATGTCTACTTGCCTACTTATAAAGGGCTTTAAATATTCAGTGTATGTATAAATATGTATATAGTTTATGTATGTATGTATATATATATATATATATATATATATATATATATATATATATATATATATGTGTGTGTGTGTATATTATATTTATATATATTATATATATATATGAAAACATATATCGATATATACTTACACACACACACACACACACACATATATATATATATATATATATATATATATATATATATATATATATATATATATATATATATATATATATATATATATATATATATATATATATATATATATATATATATATATTATATATATATATATATGTGTGTGTGTGTGTATATTATATTTGTATATATTATATATATATATATCAAAACATATATCTATATATACTTACACACACACATATATATATACATATATATATATATATATATATATATATATATATATATATATATATATATATATATAGGCCTATATATATGTGTGTGTGTGTGTATACTTTTAAAATAAGTTCTAATACTTTAATACAAGACGTTAAGTTTAGCAATTCATTTAAATTCTATTATAATATTAAAAACTCCACTAAATAACTTCCTTTAAGAAAAAAAAATAAAGCTTTAAACATTTCCTTACCATTTTTTACGTGTAGAGTTAAGCCCCCTTAGTCCGTCTGAACGATACTGCGGCAATGAACTGCAGACCGGGGAATCTCTACATTTCTACACTCCCCCATAGGAAGTTGTCGCAAGGGGGCAAAACCCTGCCCAGACAAACACGGGCGACTAGTAGTGACATGCCGACTGGTGTCAAGTTATTTTCCCTAACCAGTGTACGTTTGGCGGTTGGTGTAGGCTCTCTTACATTTCAATTTCATGTTAGAATAATTGAAAGTTATTTCATATATTTGCCGTTTTAATAGAATGATTGCATTAAATTATGTTTCAGTTGTTTTAAAATAATTCAAACCAGAGTTATGTAAACAGAAGAAGATAAACTGTTCATAAAAAATTTAATATGGGTAGGTAGGGTGTAGAATGAAACAGTCAATTTTGAGATAAAGTTTCAAAAGACAGGATGTAATATAATCCTTTAAAAAATAGTTATAGAATAATACGAGCTTAAACCACTCTAATAATGTATGTTAAAATACAGCCTAAACTAACACTATAACACCTTTTTAAAAAACCAATTAAACAAAACAAACTAGAATGACTAGGAGATTTTTTTTAAAGTAAAATAAAACAAAATTAAACTATTAAAGAAGATTTTAAAAAATTCATAAAAAAACGTTTTAATAACAAGTTTTTATGTACTAATGCACTAAAAAGTAGAAAATAAATTATACACTACTATTTAAATTACTATAAAGAAAAGCGTGGGTCACTTTAGTACTTTAGTACCTATTGGATACCTTTACTAATATTTGAGAAGAGACCCACGTTTTTCTTTATAGCAATTTAAATAGTAGTGTATAATTTATTTTCTACTTTTTAGTGCATTAGTACATAAAAGCTTGTTATTAAAACGTTTTTTATGAATTTTTTTTTCAGTACTTTACATGTTTTATTTACAATAGTGTTACATGACTAAAAACCATTGCGCGTCTATTGAACGTGATGGCGCAGCTATTGAACCTGATGGCGCAGCTATTGAACGTGATGACGCGTGTGGTGTGGTTGGATAGACATGCCTACTAATTCGGTCCAAATTTTAATTAATTCATAAAAAATTAATAAGGCATCCAATTAAGTCAAATTTAGTTTCAGATTGCATTGTCTTTATGTCTTGACCCACGTGCCAAGTGTGAATCGTATCGATCAAGTAGAACTGTCCGAATTTTCACTCCTGCGTTTCGATCTAGACTGACGACAGACTGTCGACTGACGACTGACGACAGAGGAAGTGAGTTAAATAAAAGCTTGTAAAAAAACTATATACTCTATAAACCGTGTATAAGAAAGGTTTTAGCATCATTTGCAAATAGTGAAGGGAATAGTGTCGTTTTTGTCTAATAAATTGATACATATTAAAACGCGTACACACACACACACACACACACACACATATATATATATATATATATATATATATATATATATATATATATATATATATATATATATATATATACTAGCCGTCCCGGCCAGGCTCTGCTCTGGCTTCTGTGAAAAACCTTTCTGTTAAAGACCATTACCTGTGTGTTTAGTAATCATCATAAACCCGGCATTGCCCACCCAAACCACAACCAACCAAAACAACAAAACGCAAACATAACGCTAACATAATTACAAATACAAACGAAAACAAAAACAAAAACCTAACAACAAACCCAACCACAACCACAAACACCAATACAAACACAAAGAAAAAACAAACAAAAAAGCAAACGAAAACAAAAACCTAACAACAAACCCAACCACAAACACCAATACCAAAAAAAACCAAAAAAAAAAACCAAAAAGCAAACGAAAACAAACCAAATCCAAACGCAAAACCAACCAAAAACACAAATACAAACCCAAAGAAAAAAAACACAAACAAAAACGAAAAAAGAAAGAACAAAAACGAACCAAATCAAAACGCAACCACTAACGCAAACCCACCTAAACACAAAGAAAACACTAACGCGAACATAAACGCCCGGGGCGGAATCACCTGTTTTAGCTTAATGAACGACTATAGTACCCCAACTTATTCTTAGTCTTTTGCACTCACTTAAACAAACGCGCCTGTTTCAATTTAATGAACAATTATAATACTCCAAGCTTATCCGTAAAATACCTACAACATTTGCACTTGATCAATCCCCGCTAATTATGTAATTATTTTTTTTCCCAACACCAAAACAAAGTAATTAAAAAGTAAATTCTTTTCCACTAATGCAATGGTTTTATAAAGGGAAGTAATTGTGTTTTCCTAATTTATCAAAGGGAAGTAAGTGCTATAGGACTAAATAAAGACATAATTAGAATTTTTGTAAAAGATGATATTTTTTTAAAACTTGTGTTTAATGAACATGCCGACAATTATTACTATAATTTGAAAAATGAAAATTATTTCCCAACACTTTCAATAGTACTTTTTTTAACTCATAAATTTAGACAAATGCGCACGATGATTGTCTAACACTTAAATCCATCCAAGACCAACGACAAACATATGCGTTACCTACAGAACTGAGCTTTATATATTATATATATATATATATATATATATATATATATATATATATATATATATATATATATATATATATATATATACATATATACATATATAAATATATATATCCACTAGAAACATTCTGGCTAGAAAACGTAAACTCGCACTATAAGGGCTTGTAATGTCCTATGAAGCAGTTCCTGTAGCCTTGACGACAGTCACTCGGGTAGTCAACGATCGACTAGCGCTGAGGGTCGTAGACAGGCGAGCTGAGGGGGGGGGGGGGCGACTTGTTACCCTTACGCTAGGGAGGGGTGGTGTGGTTGGACGGTGTTAAGTAGGGCGGGAGGTGTTAGGATTATGATTGCTGTTAATTCAATACGCATGGGTGTAGTGGAGGTCGGTATTTTAAACTGCTGTGCCGTAGTTTTTAGGTATTAGTGGCGTCTGAAATGAACATGTTTGTGGGGGAGGGAGGGGGGGGGGTAGCATGTAACACGTGACTGGTCATTCTTAGTGTTGCCAGTAGTGATTTATCAATATGGATAGCTGTAGTGTAGCCTGGTATTTTAAACTGCTGTGTCCTCGCCTCAATAAGTGTTTATAAGAAAAGTCGGTGGGTACATGCGTGGTTGGGAATGTTGTGGGTAGGTGTGGTAGGGGACTGTGGTGGGAGGAAAGAAGAAAGTGACATATGGCTGGTCTCGCCTAGTGTCGCCAATAGTGAAGTATCAATTGATAAAAGCTGGTTCTACTTTGATCGCCACTCGGGCGTATCGAAGATTTTTTTTTTAAAATTCGTTATTAGTATTATAGTAACCCTGGTCATGACCTTAAACGTTAGCATAATTAAAGTAAAAGGAAAGAATCCTTTTTGGACCTAGCGATCCATTGGGCAGATGAAGTAGAGTTCTCATGTTTCTTGACCTCGGCATATGAAAGAAAGGTGTGGTCAACACTATACCCAGCCGCCTTTAGTTTCCCTAACATAATTTAGGTACCCATCAGAGCTGGGTGGACTCAGGAACCTGAGTTCGAACTCGAGACTTTCTGGTTAGAAGCCTAGCGCTCAACTGCTTAGGCCACGCCGTTCTATTAAACGTTAGCATAATCCGTATGTAGCCCTGAAATTACCAATGATCATAACCCAATACCAAAACAGCTATAGGAAATAAAACATTCTCCAGTTAAATTTGACCAGCCTTGCCGCGAAAATTGAATATAACAGTTATTTCGGTTATAGAAGATAAAACAAGCTTTACAGTTTCAAATTTTATAATGCATGGTGGATTTCTGAGTTTAGCACTAGTTTAAAACAGGACGTCGTAACCTGAACACCCGCCCACCCCACATACACACATACTTAGATGTGACTAGCACGCCATAAAATTTATTCCCAATGTCAGACTTTCATCTCGTACGAAGAAGAGTTTTAAATGGCGCTTTTTTTATGTGGGAGTATGCGGGGGAGGATTTTTAAAACTGAGCCGTGTAAACAAGATCAGTCAGTTCTGCTGTTTATTGACGTGACGAGAAGATTCCACACGATGGTAATCGACGTGATTTATTTGAATTATCAAATATTTCTTGACGTGACTGAACTGTGACACCTAGTGTTTCTTGACGTGACAAAATTCTTAGACCAGATGTTTCTTGACTTGACAAAACTGAATGACCTAATGTGTCCTGAAGTGACAAAATCCTTAGACCTGATATTTCTTTACGTGCCAAAACTGTTAAATCTAATGTTTCTTGACGTGAATAAACGGTTAGACCTGATGTTTCTTGACGTGAACAAACTGAATGACCTGACGTTTTTTTCACGTGACAAAATTATTAGATCTGATAACTGATAGCTCTGATGTTTTTTGACGTGACAAAAACTATTAAAAATACGTGTTTCTAACGTGACACCAAATGTGCCCAATCCAATGCCACAGAATCTTCTTACATAAAGCACGATAGCCTTCCCCTCCCCACACACCCTTACACATTCATGTGAGCCTTTATTACAGATTTGTGTGGGGATGGCGTGGTCGGGCATAAGAACGCACAGTTTCTTAATCCAAACGTTCCAGGTTCGGATCCCATGCAGCTACCTATTTAGGCGGTAAAACTCGAAATGGAATACCTGCTGTCTTGTAGATTGTCCAGTGTGTATAAAGGCAAAAGAAGTAGATCTAGAAAGAAAAACATGCTGAAATTGAAGTCAACGGCGCAACACACGCACACACATACATACTCACACGCATATAAAATCTGATTCCAATAAAACAGCGACTTTTAAAATAGTGTATGGAGATAAAAAATATTTAGATAACCGGAATCTCTACGATGGAAATAATTGCCCTGTTTTATATTTTGTTTGCAAATATGAAAGTGTAATCATTTTTCGTCAATATGCATCCAACGATTTAAAAATTACAGAAAATGTGCATACAGAAATTAGAAAAAAAAAATGTATATTCAAATGTGGCTTAAATTACCATTGCATTATACCACATTGCCCCACCAAAAAAAATATATATATATAAAAAAATCCACAACATAACTCAATTATTTTATTTGTATTACTAAAGGATACCCGGACAGCAATGTTTTAACTCTCACAAACAGCAGGCAACATTATGACGTCTGCCACACACAAGGTTCCCACCAAGGTAAGGTTCCTCCACTACACCAAAAACATAAAACGCATTGTGAATGTTTTGGTCAAATAATAAACCGATCTATCATGTAGATCTTTTGCATAACTTTTCTTATGGTGGTATTTGATATGACAACGTATAGTATCAATATTTAACCATAATTATTTGCATATATATATATATATATATATATATATATATATATATATATATATATATATATATATATATATATATATATATATATATATATATATATATATATATATATATATATATATATATATATATATATATATATATATATATATATATATATATATATACATGTGTGTGTATGTGTATGTGTACAGTACACAAAAAACTTTATTAGCATACACAATTACCCTTGGACATATAGAAATAAATCAATACCTTGAATTAAATTGTCTTTGTTGTTTTTCTTAGGGATCTTTCCAAGCTATGAAATAAAATTAAATATAGAGGCTGAAGAAGGGACGCTCTACAACAGACAATCGCTCTAAAAATAAACAATCGTTCTACAACAGTCAATCGCTCTAGAACAAACAATCGCTCTACAACAGTCAATCGCTCTAAAAACAAATAATCGCTCTACAACAGACAATCGCTCTAGGACAAATGGCACTGAGTGTAGGTTTCCGTACGACACGTCGAGGGTAGGGTTCAGTCACGGAGCGGTGAACTTGACCTTGTCGCATTGCGGTTGTCGCATACCCCCACACCCTACACGTCACAGTACTGACGTACACGACAAACATTAAGACCCTGTTTGTCAAGGAACTATACCAGTACGTCTTGGGTTACTAGTGAATGGTCCGTCAAGCGAGGAACGATAACTCCAGTCGAATAACTTGACATGAAATTCTATTTATAAAAATGTATGTGATTTTCGTGTTGAAGAGGATCAATAGTCTATATCTTACCCGGTGCGTACCTTGTATAAAGAGGGAAATAAAAATAAGAATGCATTTATTGTTGTGTGTATAGCAGAGGTTTTATTCTGGGTAAGATTTAATTATAGGTATGAAAATATTTTGGGGGTACAAACATGAAGAGAATATTCTCGATCAAAGAAGTTGAGGCGGGTCGTTAATTCCTTAGAGGCGTGAAAAAAATTTCTATAGATGTGTGAAAAAATGGGTATTATAAAGGTATCTAACTCACGTTATGGAAACTAAAGGCGGCTGGGCATATCATGGACCACACTATCCCTTTATATACTGAGGTCTCAGAAACAGGTGAACTCTACTTCACTTGACCCATGGAGCGTCAGGTTCGAAAACACAACTTTACTAAACAGGAGAATTAATCCAAACAGAATTTTAAAATTCGTTTTGCTCGTTGATTAGCTATATCTACATATTCGTAACGCAATTATTGAGTGTAACAGAATTGACGAGTTACCCAAAACTTAAGCCTAGATTTAAGCCTAATGTTTGATACATTGTTTTGTCAAGTGATTGGCCAGTGAAGTGTATACAATAATTCTTGTCCAAACAGTTTGACATAAACAAATATTGCTCTTATCCGAGGCCCCATTGCTAAACAACTCTCATGGTCGCCATTTTGGTGTCACGAATCTCCGCTAGGGGTCAGTTATCAATACATAACGTCACGCATTTTAGAAAGATTTTTTTACCCCCCCCCCCCCCCCACTTTACAAAATGTAGGACCGCACCCCCTAAAATTATGTGATAGCTCAGCGTACTACCCACTTAAATGTGTAATTTTTGTTTCTTTTTTTAACAGAGAAATTTATTTATAAAATATTTCCCTAGTTCAGTCAATATTGCGTTTTTATGGTACATTTTTGTTACACTTTCCTAAAAAAGTTTTTTTTCCAGCGCGAAATGTGCCGCGATAGTTTATCCGCTCAATGTCTATAGACAGTAACGTTAACTGCAATCGTTATCTTAAACATTCTCGTTCCTAAGGCAACTCCCCCCCCCCCCCCCTCACACACACACCAAACAATTTTACTTTTTTTTATTTTTACCACACTCTCTCCTTTCTACACCCCCCCCCCTAAAATACAAAACAATTTTGTTACTTTAGCTGGATAAAACATTGATTAATACATTTTGCGATTTGTTGTTGTCAGTCATTTCTCCTCTCCCCCCCCCCCCCCCGCCTCTGTTATTTTTTAAATCATGATGGCCACTGACAAATTAATGGTTTATAAACTACCACCGCTGATCCTAAGCTCAAACCACGTCCAAAACCTCTACCAATATTTAACTTGGTCCGCCTCAAACACCCCCCCCCACCTCACCTGCATGTCACCGTGACCCCCACCTGGAGTTTACACTTCAGACCTGAACATTAAACTCTCTACAGCCGTATTAAAATTTTTATGGCCTATACTTAGGGCCTTCAGACCTTCAGTCGAAGGTCGGCAGTCGAAGCCAATAGTTGAAGCAGCGCCGTGGGCTATAGCAACACACTGGCGAGTTAATCCTGGTATGCGTACACAGTACATGCAGGTACATGTCGCAAAACTAATATTTAGCTCTCCTCTATAGATACATGTTTTAGAGAATAGCTTTTTTTTTGTTTTAAATGGGGAAATGGCAAATATTATTGTTGGCGAATTCGCTGAAATTAACACGTTGATTCAATGCATTGAGATTGTGATTAGTAATGTAAACTTGGCATTTTGTTTAATCTATCTACTTAAACAATTATGTAATATTGCCTTTGTTTATCTACTGGTTTTGCAATATGGCCTTTTGTTTAATCTGTCTACTTGTATTGTAACTTTTCATTTTTCTATATCTATCTACTTGTATTGTAACATTGCTTTTTGTTAAATCCATCTACTTGTATTGCACCATGGATTTTCCTTGATCCAAATACTTTAGACAATACAGCTAAATACAAAGAACACAAAAACCAGAACCTTTTAGTTAAAAAACAACAACAAAAGAAACCGTTAAAATGCTGCTACTAAAACAACACATAAAAGGAGGATGTGTCAGACTTCCATTATAAAATTAAACCTTCACCCACATACTCGTCTGTGTATGGAGCTCATGGGAGCCCATATTGGCGTCACTAAGGGGTGTGACACCATGTCGTTTAATATCAATAGGCACCCCCTAAACTCTTCATAAAGTGACACTTTTTTTTTATTGTCTCAGTTATAGAAAACAAAGCTAGGAAAAAAGTTATGGATATTTTATAAAAAGCAAATCTGCAGTATTTCAAATGAATATATTTTAATTTTTAGTCGAAAACCCTTCAAATACCAAAATTTAACAGCATGCAGAAATAGCAAACAATGGGTGTCCTCAACTTTTTTTTTTAAAAACACGAAACTTCTAGAAAATCTTTTATTGATTAAAAATAACAAGAAACAATGTAACCTGTCAGATTTTTAGACATATCAAGGGGCATAACCGAAATAAATACATCAATGATCACAACACGGTTATCTCTCCATTATAGTTCAGCTTACTATAACCATCAAATTGCCAGAAGGAAGACAGACATAAACAGTGACATCATGAGGTTAATTTATCTGCATAAAATAGTCTTTTTCTCACGGCAAATACTTCTTAACTTGTTGTATGTTGAAGTCGTTTTGGCTAGTTTTGTATCAATAGTCTGGTGCGTACGTTGTATAAAAAGAAAATAAAAATAAGAATACATTTATTGTTGTGCGTATAGCAGAGGTTTTATTCTGGGTAAGATTTAATTACAGGTATGAAAATATTTTAGTAATAATGGTGTCATCCATAAATGATTCACGCTTTTTTTTTTGAAGATTTTTACCTCCAACCTCCCCTCCGCCACACATCGTCACAATAAGCCAGATCCTCCTCCGAAAATGACGTCACACCTCAGCCCACAACCCCCCCCCCCTCTCCCCCTCAAAATTGCAGCTGAATATTTCTTAAAACATCGATATTTTTTTTTACAAAATCTTGTCTGAACTCTGTCAACATAGAGTATTTTAATCAATTTCTATTACAATTTTTTTTAAAGTTTTCTGAAACGCGGAATAACGGCTAAAATACGTTTCCTAACATTGTTTTTATAATGCAAACGTGTGACGTCACACCATCTGAACCCCCTCCTCCCCCTCATCACATACCGTCATAAAATTACGGACCCCCCTCCTCCCTACGAGTGTGAAATCATTTATGGACGACCCACCCATTCCCCTCTTGGAGTGTGACGTTATTTATGGACGACACAGAGTAATAATGAAAAGACCCATGTTTGAGCAGTATAAAATTTAATAGTTTTATAACAGTTCATACTTTGTTGATATTGTACATATGTTGACACGTGAAATATACACAGTGAATGTATGTATGGAGCGGCAGTCTCGACTGACACAGTGGAATTCCTTGTCTCACTAGGGTCAATCGACACGTCATTTGTGGGACATCATCTTCATAAATTCTGGGAAAGATAATAAATAAACATCCTCTTAAAATCAGTCCAATTTTTAATTTTGAACAAAGTTGTGTTGCATTCCAGTTTGCTCTGTCTTTTTAATAATCATAAATTGTAAACGTGCTCAAAGTTATTTTAATAGTATAAGTATAAGGCTCGTACCATCGAACTAACAATGATATTTTTTAAAGTTATACCTTTTTTGAAAATTTTCGTATATACATATATACACACACACACACACACACACACACACACACACACACACATATATATAAATATATATATATATATATATATATATATATATATATATATATATATATATATATATATATATATATATATATATATATATATATATATGCTCGTTAGGCAAATGTAAAACACTCAATTAAGTTCAATTATAGTTAAAACACTGAAGGGGGTAGAATTTGAGCGGGTATGACTGAGTCACACAGAGAGTCAAACACGTGTATGCTGTAACATGGCTTCATTTCCGGAGCTGGTAAAAAAAAAGTTCCCTGTTCATCTGTTTCTGTGACCACGGCATATGAAGATATAGTGTGGTCAGCACTATGCCCTGCGATCTTTACTTTCCCTAACCTGAGCTAGGTACCCATCAGAGCTGGGTGGACTCTGAAACTACTGACTTGAACCCGGATTCGAACTCGAGACTTTCAGGTTAGTGGTAGCTTGTATGAACTAACCAGCCAATCACCAGCGGTGTTACATATGTTGGTAGGCCCCAACCCTTACCGTGGTAGTTGACGTGCCCGTCCCCGTCCATATCCGCCTCCCGGATCATCTCGTCAACCTCGGCGTCCGTCAACTTCTCCCCAAGGTTCGCCATCACCTGACGCAGCTCCGCGGCTGAGATGTAGCCGTTACCGTCCTACGGAGAGAGAGAAAGCAGTTGTTATGGTGGTTGTTGCTGCTGTTTTATGTTGTGTCATCTTTGAATTTCGTTACTAGAGTATTATATATTTGAACAAACGTGCTGATATTTTCAATGGTAAAGTAACTTTGGGTAAATTTCCCTTTTCGAACCTGACGGTCCAGGTAATCCCCCCCCCCCCCCAGAAAAAAGTCTACCGCCCCCTCCCTAACGAAATGGAATTTAATATAGAAAATATATACTTTTAACAATGTCAGCCCCCCCCCCCCCCGAAAGTTTCAGGTACCCCCTCGGAGAAAAAAGTCTGGAAGAAATATTGTCCATAGGCCAAGTGAAGTAGAGTTAAGCTGAAGGGATAATGCTGTCAGCACTATAACCAACCAGTTGGGTGGACTCATGGACCTTCTACTGACTTGAACCCGAATTCGAACTCGATTAGTTGGTTCAATAGGGCTGGTAAGTAGGTCAGCAACCAGTTCTATGGCTCATGCAGGTTTTATTGCGCTGTAGAACTGGTTGGTGACTTGCTTACCAGCCCTATAGTAAAGGCGAGAGGTAAAAAAAGACATGACGACTGTTGAATATTTTAAGGGACGTAATCAAAATAAATGACCGTTGTTAATTCTGCAATAATCAGTCAATTTAACACGCTTATTGTTTCCGAACAAAAATTTTTTCCAACACTAGTTGCATTCCGAATTTCCCGTGATTAAATCTATGACAGCCATGTCATGTAAGTTATGACAACCACGACATCATATATATATATATATATATATATATATATATATATATATATATATATATATATATGTTACGGTCAAAGCCCGAAGTCGGCCAATGCTAGGATTGGCCGGCCAATCCGCGCATTGGCCAATATCGCCTCCCATCGGTCGGTCAAAGTCCGAAATTTTGCTTGATTTCGGCCTTTGGCTGGCCAATCCGCAGACTGGCCATGGTGGACCGGCCAAAGTCTTAATTAGAAGATCATCTGGCTAGGGACGACCGGCCAAAGTCCGAATTAGAAGATCATGAGCAGATTTTTTTTATGCCGTAAGGATCATGAAATTAAGTCTTTATTGATTATTAATTAAAGTAAATGACAGACACATTCAGATTTTTATTGTACTAAAGTCTCAATCTATCAATATCATCATTTGTTACAACAAGTTGAACTTTTATGGCATTTAGAATTACATAGCAGCTTGATATGTTTACACTTGCAGCGATTTGTTGTGCACTTAGTTGTGCAATTGCAGCGAGTGTAGCCTTGGCCCCCAGTCAATGATTGTGAAGATGCGATGGTTCGTAGTGATTTTTATCAGTGCCAACTGACGACAATAAGAGCAGTTTTTCGTGGAGAATTGAAAACTCACTTCTAGCATACAGTTGTTTTAGAACATCATGTTCCGTTCCTAATTTGTAGAAACCGCCCTCGGCGCTCATGACAACTGCAATCACGCTTCGGGGATCACCGTGACCTCTGTCAGAATCTGGAACACGGATGCGTACATTGTCACCCACTTCACCATCTTTAAATTTTGTATTTGATGTTTTAAGCATCTTAGCACCTTGAGTTTGCAAGCCAGTATGAGCTGCTGATCTGTGTTCCGTGATGTCTTGTTTCTTGTGACACGATCTGCAGTACCCTTCGTCTGCTTCATTGGGTATTCCACAAATAGCATGGACATCGTTACCACAGGATCCAAAAGAATAAGCTGCACTACAATGTTTTTCACAAACTATATAGAATCTGTTGGCCACATTATTGTCACGCAACTGGTCTTGGCGTTCCGCCACGGCAGTAGATGTTTTAGCTGAGGATGTCGTTGCATTTATGGCAACCTCCATTTCTTGTTCAATGTTCTCAAGATCTTCCTCAGTAACTATTTTATCGAGAGCCCTTATATGGAAACTAACATGGATTTACATTTTTTTTCTTTTGGCAGCCATCTGCTATGTCTGTTTCATGGTCTGACGGCCCTTTTGATCCATGTCGCCTTGCATATAGAATGCTATACAAACAAAAGCTAAACAATACGTTAATCTCAATGAAAACGCACCCAGAATAATGAAAATGTGATCACAATTTAGACTAGATAGAACTTTGGCCAGGACATCCCGGCCAGTGCGCGCATTGGCCGGCCAATGTACAAAATACGCTGTCAAGTTTAAGCGCTTCGGACTTTGGCCAGTACGTCCCGGCCAGTGCGCGCATTGGCCGGCCAATGTACGAAATACGATCTTAGTACTAAGTTCTTTGGGCTTTGGCCAAGAGAGCCGGCCAATGCGCGGATTGGCCGGCCAATCCGCGCTTTGGCCGCACTTCGGGCTTTGACCGTAACATATATATATATATATAAATATATATATATATGTATATGACATTCGATGTATGATAACCATGACATCTAAACAACCATGACATTTATCCTATGACTACTATGACAATCAATTTTCGACAACCTTCCCTGACACATAATCTATGAAAACCATGACATCAAACCTATGACATCCATGACATCTAATCTATGACACCTATGACAACCATGACTTGTAATCTATGACAACCATGACATCAAATCTATGACATCGATGACATCAAATCTATGACAACCTTCCCTACCCTATCAAAGACACGAAAAGCCTCACGCATTTCCTCCTCCTTATCCCCAGAGGTCATCTGTCTGGACATCATCACCAGAAACTCTTGGAACTCAATGGTGCCATTTCCTGTTTCATGATACAACATACATACGTATTTTTATTAAAAGTAAAGAATCATTCAAATTTCATTTTGTTTCTTGACCTCAGCATTTGAATGGAAGATTTGGTCAGTGTTTAGGATATGTTGCGAAATGAGCGTCAACAATTAGTCATTATAAGTTGGTTGGAGGGGGGGGGGGGTCATTCTATGACGTCATGGAAATTTAGTAGCTTGTTCATCCATTTCGATCTATGCTATAATCACAAGTAAAATTTTTAAACAGGTGGAAAAGCTGAACATCTTCACCACTATCCCACTCGTTACCCCCGTCACAAAATCAAATCAAAAGTTTCAACTCATCCACCCCGCTTCCGATTTTTCAGTACAAGTATTTTTCGTATCAGCGGCCAATACTTTCTTTAATTAACTTATGGCCAATACTTTCTGTCATCAGTTTATGGCCAATACCATCACACCATGTCCACTACATACTGTCACCAGATGAATATCCACTACATACTGTTAAATACAAATGTTAGCTGCAGTGAGGTTAATACAATAAGTAAAAAAACAGATAGTGTTAGTTACCTCACAAGTTAAAGACAGTTACAAATGAAGAAGACCTTGGGTCGAAACGTCAATAGAATTTGTTACTGTCTTTAACTTGTGAGGTAACTAACACCATCTGTTTAATTGCTTACTGTTACCAGATGAATGTCCACTACATACTGTCACCAGATGAATGTCCACTACACACTGTCACCAGATGAATGTCCACTACACACTGTCACCAGATGAATGTCCACTACACACTGTCACCAGATGAATGTCCACTACATACTGTCACCATATAAATGTCCACTACATACTGTTACCAGATGAATGTCCACTACATACTGTCACCAGACGAATGTCCACTACATACAGTCACCAGATGAATGTCCACTATATACTGTCAACAGATGAATGTCCACTACAGTCACCAGATGAATGTCCACTACTGTTACCAGATGAATGTGCACTACAGTCACCAGATGAATGTCCACTACATACAGTCACCAGATGAATGTCCACTACTGTTACCAGATGAATGTCCACTACAGTCACCAGATGAATGTCCACTACAGTCACCAGATGAATGTCCACTGCAGTCACCAGATGAATGTCCACTACTGTTACCAGATGAATGTGCACTACAGTCACCAGATGAATGTCCACTACATACTGTCACCAGACGAATGTCCACTACATACTGTCACCAGATGAATGTCCACTACATACTGTCACCAGACGAATGTCCACTACATACTGTCACCAGATGAATGTGCACTACAGTCACCAGATGAATGTCCACTACATACTGTCACCAGACGAATGTCCACTACATACTGTCACCAGATGAATGTCCACTACTGTCACCAGATGAATGTCCACTACTGTTACCAGATGAATGTCCACTACAGTCACCAGATGAATGTCCACTACAGTCACCAGATGAATGTCCACTACAGTCACCAGATGAATGTCCACTACAGTTACCAGATGAATGTCCACTACAGTCACCATATGAATGTCCACTACAGTCACCATATGAATGTCCACTACAGTTACCAGATGAATGTCCACTACAGTCACCAGATGAATGTCCACTACAGTCACCATATGAATGTCCACTACAGTTACCAGATGAATGTCCACTACAGTCACCAGATGAATGTCCACTACAGTCACCTGATGAATGTCCACTACATACTGTCATCAGATGAATGTCCACTACAGTCACCTGATGAATGTCCACTACATACTGTCATCAGATGAATGTCCACTACATACTGTCATCAGATGAATGTCCACTACAGTTACCAGATGAATGTCCACTACTGTCACCATATGAATGTCCACTACTGTTACCAGATGAATGTCCACTACTCACTATCAGAGTCCACGTCATTGATCATGTCCTTCAGCTCGGTCTCTGAGGGTGTCTGGCCGAGTGCCCTCATGACTTTGCCGAGTTCTTGAGTCGAGATGTGGCCATCCCCGTCTTTGTCAAACAGGTGAAACGCCTCTTTGATCTCTGGAAACGGGTAAACAAAACATTTGATTCTTAGAGTAATTACACTGTGACGGCTAAATTAATTTTAATGTATACCAGACGACCGATGTTTTCCGTTGGATAAAGGCTCTGTGAGCAGATGAAAATGGTCTCATATTTGAAACTACACCATTAATGTCACCGTTGTACACTACCATCACCATAACCCAACCACCAACACCATCGACACACGAAATCTATCACACTACCACCGCTACCAAACATACCACTACAAAACACATACAATGACTATCAGTGCACACGACCACTACCACCACACACACCCCTATACACCACTACCACCACACACATAATCACCACTACCACCAAAGATTCCCTATCAATTCCACCATAACCACCCACCCAAAATTAACCCAAATTAAGCTGGAGCTCTACACAAATCTTATTTAGAAGTATTAGTCATTATCTACATGTAAAATCGTATTTATCAATACGACCCTCTGCAATTATCAATCATTGACCGTTAATGTTATTTTTAGGTTAGGATGATGAGTAGGAAATTGACAGGATGGTAAGTAGGAAACAATGAGCTCTCACTCACCTTTAACCTGTTCCGGTGTGAGACTTTTTTCAGCCTGAAAATAATATATATATATATATATATATATATATATATATATATATATATATATATATATATAGTTCTCTCTATTTGTACAACACATTATGGCATTCGAATATATGGTAATATAATTAAATTGTGTTAATTGCAAAAAATACATTATGACTAAGGAAATTAATTATTTTTATAATATATATGTGTTTACATGTGAATACAGATGGATAAAAATACACATCAACACTGATCACACTTGCATAAACAGCACACATCCATCTCTGACCGATGTCTACTATCTATGGATCACCTCACATAACCCACCTCATACATTTGACAAGGGACATCACTCCGAATCTATCACACTTAAGACATTCCTTTCGCCCAGTGAGACGAGACTGAATTTTTTATTTCCCCATGTAAGCCCCAGGTGGGTATCCGTAGTGACTTCCCTTTTGGGCGTCACCGTGTTGATGTTTTTTTTTTTTTTTTTTGATTTTTTTTTTTTTTTTTTGCGGTATAAATTTGAATGGAGGCATATTTTATGGATCGGCGAGTTGGGGCGGTAATGTGTTGAAGTAAGTTTTTCAGCCGATCGTAGGTATCTCAGTCTAGAGTAGATCTCATCCTATAGTAGATATTTCAGTACACAGTAGACAGTTGGTCATTTGGTGTATAGCATGTTCTCAGTCAATAGTAGATTTCTCAATCCATAGTCAATAGTGGGTCATTCAATCCATGTAGGTCCTTCAGTCCATGTAGTTCTTTCGGTCCATGTAGGTCTTTCAGTCCATGTAGGTCCTTTAGTCCATGTAGGTCCTTCAGTCCATGTAGGTCATATATCTCTGACTAGGTGTAAGTTGAAACAGTTTGAGTAGAGAACTAGTCATATCTCTTCACTTGTCAAGTGACAGAAACAGGTCAACTCTACTTCACAAACCCAACTGACCGTCAAGTCCGATACAGAAAACTAGCTACATCTTCAATTCATGTCTACCATGCCCCCCCCCCACCTCCACACACACACACACCTTCCCGAGCTGCAAAGAAAATGTGTCACGCCCATGATGTTTCTTCACCTGTACGACCCGGCTCTAGTCTTCCCCCCCCCCCCCCCCAACTTCAACTAATTCAATATCTATGAATCACTCAGTTTTGTAGTTCACTGTTTGCTGAACGAATGTGTATTTAAAGTGGATGGCTGAAGTGGGATAAGGGTGGTTGGTTTTTTTTTCTTCAAGCCCAGAGAGAAATATGACACAAAAATCTCATGGGAAGTAGACCAAGAAAAGTAGCATCTAATATATAGGCTGTATTCAGCTGCGCTGCAAGGGTTTAAGTTCCTGGTGAACATGAGAGTTGGTGTTTGGCAGAAAATCTTGAATATGTAATAAAACTATTTTTAATAATTTAATCATATTGGCATTCTTATATTTCATAGCATCAATTTATAAAATAAACTTTTAGTGATTAAATTTGGCCCACCGGTTTATTTTATTTACTTTTAATAATTTAAGTAAAATGTAAAGTGACCTTTTTGAACCTTGAGGTCAATAGGTCAGATGGGGTACAGTTCACCTGTTTCTGTGACCTCGGCGTTAAGGTAATAGTGTTGTCAGCACTATGCACAGCCGCCTTTACTCTCCCTAGCGTGAATCAAGTACTCATCTAAGCTGGGTGGTATGGGGACGTGCGACGGATAATTTTTTTTAATGCAGTTTTATTTATTTACAACCATGTTTATACCCCTTGGTGAATAATTTGAGATCCACTATTTTATGGGCAAAAGGGCTGGTAAGTAGGTCACCAACCAGTTCTACGGCTCATACAGGTTTTACTGAGCCGTAGAACTGGTTGGTGACCTACTTACCAGCCCTATTATGGGCACCGTCTATATGGAGTATAGACCTAGGCCAAATCCCTTTTAATTTACACACACATTTGACATTTTGTTAATTAGGAAAAGAAACTCTACACCACTACAGACAGAAGTCCTGTAATCTATACTTCTGATTTTGGGTTTAGCGGGTGTGCGTGTGTGTGTGTGTCTGTGGGGGGGGGGGTGTATGGAGTGTGTTGGTGGGCTACGAACAGCCCAACTCGATAGTTTCCGGTTAGCTGTCCACGCCGCCCCAGATTTGATAATTTAGTACCCTATTAGATGTGGGGTGGTGTGTGTGTGTGTGAAGGGAAGGGAAGGGGTGGGGGGGAGGTTAGACCGATTGTCTAATTTTGTGGACGCTCAGTGCAAACAGAAAGTCCGGCTATTTTTCGGGTCTGTGGGCATGTTCGGGAACTTGTGCAATAAAGTTTCGATATGTGAATAGACCGATGCTTGCTCAATACAGTCGTGTGAATAGTCCGATATTTACTCAATAAGGTCGTGCGAATAGACACTGTTTCTTATTCTATCATGTAAATACGTCACCCTAAACATATGGTTGCTCAGAATGTGTGCCTCGATTTCTGATTGGTTGATTTTTAAACACGTGACAAGCGGTGACCCATATTGATGAAAGTTAATCTAAGACTATTAATCAAGAAACCGAGCGATTATATGTCAGTGAGATTAGCTCGCAGTCAATAGACTATTATTTAACACAAACAATTGAACCTTTTACAACATCTGTTGTACATCTAAACTTCTACGCTAATCCAGTTATCAGCTGGTGGGGTTTGTTTTGTTGAAATAACGAGCTTAAGTTGGAGTGCAATGTTTTCAGACCGCAAGAATTCATGTATAGGACTATATGCAGTAACAGTGGCGTAGCGAGGTCGGGTGTCACCCGGCGCGGCATTTAATCGTGTCACCCCCCAGAGGCGTAGCGACCCTTCACGGGGACAAACTTTCAATTTTCGATTTGCATCCCCCCTCAAACTTTCAATTTGCATCCCCCCCCCCTCAAACTTTCGATTTGCACCCCCCCCCCCCCCCTCAAACTTTCGATTTGCACCCCCCCCCCCCCTCAAACTTTCGATTTGCAACTCTTAAAAGACTATTTAACACTCGAATTAATCACTTAATTAAGTGGAATTATCATTTTTTCTCTCTATATTTTGCTATTTTTTGCCTTGGTGTCACCCCCCTAAATGGTGTCATCCGGTGCGGTCCGCATC